>NW_024724061.1:0-44331 GCF_018991925.1 Homarus americanus | reverse complement strand
AGTTACTTCACTACACAATACAGTTACCTTCACTACACAGTACAGTTACTTCACTACACAATACAGTTCTCTACACAATACAGTTACTTCCCTACACAATACAGTTACTTCACTACACAATACAGTTACTTCACCACACAATACAGTTACTTCACTACACAATACAGTTACTTCCCTACACAATACAGTTACTTCACTACACAATACAGTTACATTCACTACACAATACAGTTACTTCACTACACAATACAGTTACTTCCCTACACAATACAGTTACTTCACTACACAATACAGTTACATTCACTACACAATACAGTTACTTCACTACACAATACAGTTACTTCACTACACAATATAGTTACCTTCACTACACAGTAGTTACCTTCACTACACAATACAGTTACTTCACTACACAATACAGTTACCTTTACTACACAATACAGTTACTTCACTACACAATACAGTTACTTCACTACACAATACAGTTACGTCACTACATAATACAGTTACCTTCACTAAACAATACAGTTACTTCACTACACAATACAGTTCTCTACACAATACAGTTACTTCTCTACACAATACAGCTACTTCACTACACAATACAGTTACTTCACTACACAATACAGTTCTCTACACAATACAGTTACTTCTCTACACAATACAGTTACTTCACCACACAATACAGTTACTTCACTACACAATACAGTTACTTCACTACACAATATAGTTACCTTCACTACACAATAGTTACCTTCACTACACAATACAGTTACTTCACTACACAATACAGTTACCTTCACTACACAATACAGTTACTTCCACCTTCACACACACAGTTATCACCTCACTAATGTTGTTACCTTCTCTACACAATACAAAGTTACTCCACTGCCATTAACACAGTTATTTCACTACACACCACACAATACAGCCACTTCCACTACAATACAGTTACTCACCACACAAATACAGTTACCTTCACTACACAATACAGTTCTCACACAATACAGTTACTTCACTACACAATACAGTTACTTCACTACACAATACAGTTACTTCACTACACAATACAGTTCTCTACACAATACAGTTACTTCACTACACAATACAGTTACTTCACTACACCATACAGCTACTTCACTACAATACAGTTACCTTCACTACACAATACAGTTCTCTACACAATACAGTTACTTCACTACACAATACAGTTACTTCACTACACAATACAGTTACTTCACTACACAATACAGCTACTTCACTACAATACAGTTACCTTCACTACACAATACAGTTCTCTACACAACACAGTTACTTCACTACACAATACAGTTACTTCACTACACAATACAGTTACCTTCACTACACAATACAGTTACTTTTCTACACAATACAGTTACCTTCAGTACAATACAGTTACTTCACTACACAATACAGTTACCTTCACTACACAATACAGTTACTTCACTACACAATACAGTTACTTCACTACACAATACACACAGTTCCTACCTATTTTTAATTAATAAGTTAACCAGTATTTTTATCACGAGTCAGTCATCATGTTTGTGAGTTATTAAATACTTGTAATAATGTCTTCTGTAGGACAGCGAGTTATCAAGCGTTGGGTCAATAATTAAGGTATCAAAGAGTTACCCTGGAGCGAATTAGATGGCACTTGGGACGAGAACCAATTTAACAAGCTTGGGGCCGGTGCTTATGGAAGTTGTACGTTAATTAATTACAAAAAGTTAACTCTGGTAATGAAAATTTTCATCTGTAATTATGGAGATTATTTTAGTGAGTTGAAGGCACTGTGGGCCAACCAAGACGAGGGCATATAGAAGATGTACGGAGTTTGTGTGGAAAAAAAAATTTTGGTCTCCTATTATGCTGGCCGCAGTCTTTCGCGTGTGGTCAACCGGAAACAGCTGACATTGAGAAGATCAACTCACATAATGGAGCAACTTATTACAACGACGAGCAGAATGTTAAAGCGTAAATACTGCCATAATGATATTAGTTTAAGAAACATTTGTGTGAAGAGGATACGCACGAATGAGCCTGTAGCTACGTTAATAGATTTAGGCTGCAGTACGCTTATTGGAAAGCGGGTTTATCCAGACCAAGGACCATCAGCCACCCGTCGGCACCCCAACATGGCTCCAGAATTACTCCACTGCAAACCATGTTCTGAGGCGTCCGAGGTGTTTAATTTAGCGCGCACGGCCGAAAGGATACGCCCAAGCTATAAATAATACCCAGAGGTCTTCAAGAAGTGGGTAAAACAGTGCCAGAATTATGAGCCACAGAACCGGCCGTCCTTAGGCAGTGGGATGAATGCTGTGAGGCAAGCTAAACGCTAACTTCTTGAGGACGATAAAAAGAGAGCTATGAAAGGCGATTATAGCCCCAGCTACACTAGCTGTTACACAGATGATTTACCATCCTGGTAAACGTGAGAGCGGACAGTGCGGCTCTTAACGCAGGGCTCAAGCCCTCGATCCACAACGATTGTATGAGTATGGAAACACAGAAGAAGGCAGAGCATTCCACACTTAGGCTGTGTGAAGAAAGAAGGATGTACTATAACGGGTTCCTTGTTGCTGCTGTTACTTGTTGCTGTAGGTAGCAGGCAGCTATCAAACAGGGAGGTACTACCGCCTGGGAAGATATTGGAAGCATATGTGACCACGTCTCAGGTTGATGATCCGACTTTCTGCCACATTTCTCTTACGTTGACACCACAACATATAAACTTTGACAGCACAACACATATACTTTGAAAACATATATACAATGACAACATACCATGTATACTTTGACAACAACACAAACTTTGAGAACACAACACACACACACACTACTTCTTTGCTGTCACTGGTAATCGAGTATCATCCAACTATGATACAATGATACGAGTTATTAAGGATGTCACCTTCGTTGGTGAGTTCTGAGGTGATTAAAGAGGCCGATACGGGACCGGTGGAATCGATCGCAGATGTCAGCATCTCTGCCAACACTGGCATTGAAGTCACCAAGGAGCACAACCTTGTGACGTGAGTGATTCAGTGGGACTCGGAGCGTCATGAAGCGCTCGCTGATCCCACTAGGCATTTCAGTTAGCCCGTGTAGGATGTGTTGGCAGATGGCAAAGCCAACTCCATAAATGCTGTTTCTCTCCGCAGCAGACTTACCCTTCCAGAAGAAGGTGTAGCCAGACCCCCGTTCTGTGAATTGGCCCTCATCTGGGAGCCGGGACTCACTAATGGCTGCTATGTTGATGTTATACCTCGCCAGCTCTTTTGCCACAAGGGCAGTTCTTCTTTCAGGACGCACATATGTGCCAGTATCCAGAAGGGTCCTGACACACACACACACACACACACACACACACACACACGGACAGTCAAATAAGACATCCATTGAGCTACCTGACTAAACCAATAACACTACAGGTAAATAAATGCAATGAATAGTAGTAGCAACAGCAGCATTATGTAACAGTTACAACAAGTAACAGCAGCAACAAGTAACACAACAAGAAGTAACACAACAACAAGTAGCAGCAGCGTCAAATAACAGCAGCAACAAGTATCCCAACAACAAGTAACACAGTAACAATTAATAGCAGCAACAAGTAACAGTAATAAGAAGAAACAGTAGCAACTAGTAACAGAAACAAGTAACAGCAGCAACAAGTAACACAAACAAGTAACAGCAGTAACAAGTAGCAGCAATAAAGAAGGAGGGAATTTAGTGAATGGAGACGGCGCGTCTAGTGAATGACTTGGCTGAGGGAGGGAGGGAGGGAGGGGAGGGGGAGGACGGGAGGGGGAGGTGGGGGAGGGGAGGGGGTGGTGGGGAAGGTTGCTTCTCGCCAAGGCCCAGGGGGGACAGTCGACTTTACACATAGTCCACCACAGCTCAGGGATCACGGTCACACACACACGCACACACAGCCTACACAAATCCCATGACCCTTCAGGCTTTTACGCCCTTAATACATGAGTCATAAAGGCACGCATGAACTCCTCATGCTTCCTAGTTGGGCGCTGTAAACACTTCACCTTGCACAAGATGTAAAGGGGTGCCCAATAAACTAGCCCCCTCATGGGCAATCTGTACACAAATCATGAACTCTGACCCAGAAGAACTGAGAAATACAGAGAGACCTGATAGTTGTAGCAGTGGTAAATATGACACATTTTGTGACGAGACGTAACGGTATGGCCAACATAAGGACAGAACCAGACAATGTGATGTCGTCGTGGCCAGGCTAAGATACAGACCCATCTGGCAGGTTAGTAACGCTGTACCCATACCGGAACACTCAGCCTGTAAACTTTGTGATAAACCTTTAAAGCATAACACTTGAACACTATATTATTGAATGAGACACTATCAGGCCACCTGGCTTATTGTATCATCAACTTTTTATTTATTACATTGAATCAGCAGTGCTAGAGGACATTCTTGCTGTCTGTCCAAAATTTGCTGCTAGCCCACATTGATTAGGCCTTGAATACAATATGACGTCTACTGTATAAGTACTGGCTCTCTGTTACACACTGTTGGCAAGTACTGGGCATGTACTGGCTCTCTGTTACACACTGTTAGCAAGTACTGGGCATGTACTGGCTCTCTGTTACTTTTGGTAAGTACTGGGCATGTACTGGCTCTCTATTACACACTGTTAACAATACTGGCTCTCTGTTACACACTGTTGGCAAGTACTGGGCATGTACCATATGCGCCCATAGATTTTCTATTGGATTACAATCGGCTCCTTTAGGGGGCCAGTCCAATAGAATAATCTGCGGGTGCGCCTCAAACCAACGCTTGACTGCCTGACTTGTATGTATTGGACTGCGGTCTTGCACCATACATATAGGCTGTGGGTCTTGGAAAGGCAGTTGTCAAAATACCATCTTTGGACCTCAGCAAAGTGGAGATGTTTGTCACTGACCTGTCAGATTCAGAAGACAAAATGTCTTTAAATTGCAAAAACTCATCTAGAACAGATGCTTCCAGGTCACTGGAATAGGTACTGACAACCAATTCCAGTTGGGCTTTGAGATCATCATATTTCATACTGTCATACTCCGTTAAAAAGCTAAACAGCTTCTTTATTTCTGAGTAGGCATTCACTCTGTGCTCTAATTCATTCCTAAGGCAATCTATATGGTGTAGAAATTGTCCACCTTGAACTTCTCACGTGGATCAAGTTGAGTTTCAGTGCCAACTGATTCATCAAAGAAATGGTTTCTCTTTTTTGTTCTTTTTGTTGTCTCTGTGTAGACAGGCTCAGCCAAAGCCCTCGCCTGATCTTCTGTTTCATCAAACTGACCCTGTCTCATTTCTGAGAAGAAGGAGATCAAACTCTCATACAGTTTCACAACTGACAGAAGGTCGGTCTCAACTTTTTGAAGTGATGAGCTGGTTGCATTAAACCTTGTTAAAATTTTATACCACATAACAGTAAGAAGTGCTGTTTCAAATTCTTCCATTTGTCTTATGAGGCCCTCACACCCCAAGTAGTAACTGAGATTTTATGTTCTTTGCTACTTTCATGTTCAGCAACTCTACGCTGGCAGTTTTTCCAGTCGCTAAACCCACTGGTAAACAATGAGACTTGCTTGCTGAGTAGCTTGCATGGAACACAAAATACATCTCCAGTTTTTGGAGAATACACAAGCCATTCCCTTTTAACTTTTTCATCATTTGCCATTTGACGTGTAAACAAGGATTTGGGCACATATCGAGCTCTTTCCTTTTCACCCACATTTTCACTTCTTGCAGATCTTGAGAAGTCACCTTGTTGACAATTTAGATCAAGAGGAAGGTTTAGTAAATACTCAATCAGTTTATCATCAATTGTCAGCCAGTCAGCTGGATCACTTGATACACACAAATCAACACTGACACCTTGTTCCACAGAATGTTTCTTATAAGTCAACTGAGATGAATCGGATGAAGCTTCAGTCACAGGTGGTACTTCCATTGCTGTAGGTGCTGATTTACTTAATCTCTGTGACTGACTCAGCTGACCTCGCTTCGTCATCTGAATCACGAAAGTGAACATCTACTGTGTCATCCCCTGGGAGTTCACTGTCACTGGTACTTGGCTCTGAATCTCCTTTTGGTTTAAAAAATGTTGTCAGCTTTGGAACTGATTGCAGTTATGCAGCTTTGGCTGCTTTTAACTTTCTCTTTTGTGAGCCACTCAGATATTTTTTCAGGGACGCCATATTTATCTCATGAGAATCCCCAAGAATAGTCTGTAAGCAAACAAATAGTGTAAGTCTATAAGAGATACCAATATCACAAAAAATAGACACAAAAACACACATAAGATAACACTGAAGTCCATTGAAAGGGCGGAAACGATCCTCCGGCTAGTTACCGCTGCTAACTCGCTCGTTTGCTGGTGCAGACGACACTTGGGGTGGTTGGCCGGAGGTGATAACGGCAGCGACTATCTCCGCCGCCGGCAGATTCAACCCAGCCGCCATACCGTCAGTATCTAGCTACCCTGCTGTCCGTCAAATTCTGGCTGTGATCTCATCATAGGTCCTGGACTCGTGGGCTGTGTTCCCAGACCTTCACCTATCAACTGCCAACTCTCTGGTCATCTACCACTACGCATACCACGACCATCAGTTCATCACATTCCGTCGGTGCCCCGTGTGGACGTCGAAGTGGACGTTTCGTTACCCTGAGTGTGCATCACCGTGTTCCAGAACCTTCCCCCAGGGCCACTGCCGTAGGAAATATTTATTCATGGTTTGATTCTATAATTGTTTGATTCTATTAATTGCTGACTCCCCTGTATTGTTCGATTCTATCAATTGTTGACTCCATTTAATTGTTTGCTTCCTTTAATTGTTTGACTCCCGTAATTATTTGATGTTTGTTGAGTGGTGTCAGAGTTTTGTGTTATATTTTTATATTAAAGAGATGCCAATCTCTAACGGTTGTTTGTTATTCCTCGGAAAACCATGGTCCTTGACTTTCCTTTATTAAGATCCTGATTAGCCTGATAAGGGATTTCTATCCCTGAATCCTAGGCCTTTACAAGTGGCGACCTTGCCAGGATTGTCTCTGACCTTTGGTTTCTGAGGTTTAACATTCGTTCCGGTGTTGTTGTAAGTCGCCGTGAGCGCGCCACCTTGCTGTCTGTGACCCGGAAGCAAGTGTTGTTCAGTGGTTATCCCTTCCTTCTGTGTGCTAATTTTGTTGCTCTCCCTTGTACGTGGGGAAGTTAATTAGTGTTGGTTGGGGTGCACTGTGGATGCTGTCATAGCATATATGTTGTTGTTTCACCTGGTGCGGTTTCGTTACCCTGAGGTGATTCAGCTGGGCTGGGTGCGGAACGAGGTTCCCTCCAGTCGGATCAAATCATTTACTGGTCTGATTGAGCCACTAGGTGAGTTACCTTTGGCTATTTGCGGGGTAAGTTGTTTGTTTTTTCTTTGTTCTTGGCCTTTTGGATCATTATGTCTACTTTTGAGGTGTTGAAAGGTCAAGCGGTGGCCCTGGGTCTGACAGGTAATGAGATTGGTCAGTATGTGGTCACCCAACAGAATGCCGAGAGAGAGGAACGTCAGAGAGAGAGAGGGGAACGTCAGAGAGAGAGAGAGGGAGAGGAACGTCAGAAAGAGAGAGAGAGAGTTCGAATTAGCTAAGTTGCAGGCAGAAAAGGACCTAGAACTGGCTAGGATTAATGCTTCAAGTAGACCAGCATCCTCTGGCCATATACAAGACAATGTGGTAAAACCCAGCTTGCCTGTGTACCGTGAAGGAGAAGACATCGCCTCCTACCTTGTTAGGTTTGAGCGGGTAGCTGAGCTGCTTGGTGTAGCCCCAGATAGCTATGCTGTAAGGTTGGGTAGCCTACTGAGTGGTAAGCCGGTAGAAATTTACACGTCCCTGTCTGCCGACATCACCCGAGATTACTTCTTGTTGAAGCAAGCTCTCTTGCGAGGATTTTGCAAGACTTCTGACGGTTATCGTGCTGATTTTCGCAGAACGAAGATTAGAGAGGGAGAAACGTACCAGCAGTTTTCGATTCACCTGGGTCGTTTATTTCAACAATGGCTGGAGACATCAGGGGTTGAAGAAACCTTTGAGTCTCTCTCTAACTTCATGATATTAGATCAGTTTTTGTCTTCTCTACCTCCAGACTTGAGAATTTTCATCAAAGAACACCAGCCAGCGACGCTTGGAGAAGCTGTGCATCTTGCCGACAACTGGGCGTCTGCTCGCAACGCCTACCCCAAGTCTTCCCCTCCTGTAGTGAAGATTGCGAAGCCTCCGTCCTCCGAGGAACCATCCCCAGGAGTACACAAGAGTAGTTCACCAGCCGTGCGGTGTCACAGCTGCGGAGGAGAAGGGCACATTCGTTCTCGCTGTCCCAGGAATCCCCTCGCCTTCAAGACTGCTGACACTCAACCCAGCAACAAGGTCGGATTCTGTTTGGAGGACAGGAGCTGCCCCAGTTATTGTGTCGGTGGAACAATCAATGGGTCTAGGGCATCTACGTTCATCAGGGACACTGGTTGCTCGTGCATTATTGTCTCTGAAGAAGCCCTGCCTGACGCTGACATCTCCAGCTGCCCGAAGGTTAGTGTCGCCGATTATTTAGGTCGTGTTGACCAGTTCCCTGTTGTTAGGTGCTACCTGCGTTGCCCCTATTTCACTGGTTGGTCTAATGTGGTAAGAGCTCCCATTAAATGTGCAAGTGCCCTCATTGGTAATGTTCCCGGTGTTCATGACCCTAACGACCCGGAAACGTTAAAACTCTCCTCGCCACCAGCACCAGTCTCCTCGCCACCAGCACCAGTCCCCACGCCACCTGCTGAGGACGACGACTCGCCACCTGCCGAGGTCGCCTCGCCACCCTCTCACGCCGCCACGCCTGCCGCCAAGGTCCAAGCTGTAGGGCCACGGACGGCGAAGGTGAAACGACCGCATCCCCTGATTCTGCCGAATTTGTTGCCACTGACTGTGACGCCCAAGGAGTTCGCCAAGCTTCAAGACTCGTGTGCCACTCTTAAGCGGGTAAGGGAGAAGGTGACTTCCGGGGAGGAGGATCAGGTGAGAGATGGGTCGGTTTATAAGTTTGTTTCTATTAATGGGGTGTTACACAGGTCTTGTGTTTCATCCAAGCGACAAGCTAAAGTAGGTCGGTTTTTACTTGTTGTCCCTGATGTTTGTCGTAGTAACATTCTCTCTGTAGCTCACAAGAGCTCTCTTGTAAGTCACTGTTCTCGTAGGAAAACTTATAGGAAGGTTGCTGATCAGTTTTACTGGCCAGGTATGGGAGCGGATATTAGAGCTTTTTGTAGTTGTGATCAGTGCCCACGTATGTCCGCCAAGGGTAGAGTCCGTCCTGTTCCACTTGAACCCTTACCCGTCGTTGCAGAACCTTCTTCTCGGGTAGCCATAGATTTTGTTGGACGATTCTCACCCCCTTCCTCTAAGAAGCCTAAATTACATCAAGCTAAATTGTTAAGGAAATATAATTGCAGGACCCACATTGCTCGTGTCCTTGACGACGTCCCCAAGCTGGAGTCAGTCGAGGCACTACCCTGCAAGAGTTCCTGTGAAGTTCGGACGCCAGAGTCTGTTGATCTCGGTTGCCAGTTGCTGCCAACACCTGACGAGATAGAAGAATCCTCTACGACAGGAAATAGGCCCAAACTTAAACTTGGACTGAAGTGGACCCCACGTGCAGTTCCTTGATACGGCCTTCGTTTTGGACATTAAGTTTCCACCTATTCTTTTCTATGACCTTTCTTTATTGTGCAATGTGTATTTAAGCATTTGTTGTAAGATGATTATGCTTTGTGTACTAATCTTAAGTCTTAATCTACCTTACAGTAGATTTTTGTTGGGTGAGCAGTGTAAGGGCGGAAACGATCCTCCGGCTAGTTACCGCTGCTAACTCGCTCGTTTGCTGGTGCAGACGACACTTGGGGTGGTTGGACGGAGGTGATAACGGCAGCGACTATCTCCGCCGCCGGCAGATTCAACCCAGCCGCCATACCGTCAGTATCTAGCTACCCTGCTGTCCATCAAATTCTGGCTGTGATCTCATCACAAGTCCTGGACTCGTGGGCTGTGTTCCCAGACCTTCACCTATCAACTGCCAACTCTCTGGTCATCTACCACTACCGCATACCACGACCATCAGTTCATCACATTCCGTCGGTGCCCCGTGTTCTCCTGCCTTTTCAAGACGTCGCTGAGTGTGGAGTCGAAGTGGACGTTTCGTTACCCTGAGTGTGCATCACCGTGTTCCAGAACCTTCCCCCAGGGCCACTGCCGTAGGAAATATTTATTCATGGTTTGATTCTATAATTGTTTGATTCTATTAATTGCTGACTCCCCTGTATTGTTCGATTCTATCAATTGTTAACTCCATTTAATTGTTTGAATCCATTAATTGCTGACTCCCATTATTTGTTTGATTCCTTTAATTGTTGCTTCCATTAATTGTTTGACTCCCGTAATTATTTGATGTTTGTTGAGTGGTGTCAGAGTTTTGTGTTATATTTTTATAGTAAAGAGATGCCAATCTCTAACGGTTGTTTATTCCTCGGAAAACCATGGTCCTTGACTTTCCTTTATTAAAATCCTGATTAGCCTGGTAAGGGATTTCTATCCCTAAGTCCTAGGCCTTTACATCCATTTAATGCAACATGTAAAATATCATTAGTAAATAATGAGTGCCGCTACACAATATAAAATATCACTGAGCTGAGGCTGAGAAGATACTGACTGGCTGAGCGAGCTGTCAGCAAACCAACGGTAACCCTCCTGAACGTAAAACAATCCTGTCCTTCACACGTGAAGGCGCTGAAGGTCTCTCTCTCTCTCTCTCTCTCTCTCCAGTATATATATTTTTTTTTATCTTATTTCATCTTATTTTCTTCATTTTACTATAGGGCCTAGTCCGTGGCCCACCAGTTGAAGACCACTGCGGGCCTATACTTATTGTACAGGGGCCCCATACTCCGGGCCCTATACTTATTGTACAGGGGCCCTTATGGTTGTGAATATATTCTATAATGACATACTTGGTGTACACTTGAAACAAGGTTATACGCTGGCACGCTACGCAACAAATTAGTTTCAGTGGGCCCCCTGATACCGGTGGGCCCTAGGCCAATGGCCTACTTGGCCTATTGGTAAATCTGGCCCTGAATATTAGTCTCAAACTACATAATTCAGCAATAATTATTAAAAAATTATTACGTATAATATAAAAAGTTAATAATGATCAACTACCAATTATATTATTTTTGATTAAGTCCTTCTTGAATGAGTACCTTATTTTTAACCTGGGTTCATGTCCTGTTGGCCTGAGACACACACACATGAGAAGGGTGTTTGAGGACCTCTCACTATCATGTCCTGTTGGCCCATGACACACCTGAGAAGGGTGTTTCAGTACCTCTTACTATCATGTCCTGTTGGGGCACAATTATGATGTGGTATATCTCGACTTTAGCAAAGCCTTCGACAGAGTCCCCCACGAGAGACTAATAAGAAAGGTAGAAGCACATGGCATTAAAGGTAATATTCTAAAATGGATTAGGGCGTGGTTACAGGCCAGGAAACAGCGAGTGAACTTTTAACGGCACTAAGTCCCATTGGAGTAATGTCACTAGTAGAGTTCCCCAAGGTTCATTACTTGGGCCATTATTATTTATTATATACATAAACGACATAGATATCGGCATAGACAGCAACATAAGTAAATTTGCTGATGACACTAAAATAGGACGTGTAATTAAATCTGACAAGGACTCCGCAAAACTACAGGAAGATCTAAACAAATTTTTCGAATGGTCTGAAAAATGGCAGATGAAATTCAATGTGGACAAATGTAAAGTACTCAGTATAGGAGATGTAAACAGGGAAACCAGTTACCAGATGAACAACGATGCCATTGTGAAATCCGACTGCGAGAGAGATTTAGGAGTAATGATAAGTAGGAATCTTAAGCCAAGTATGCAATGTGTTTTTGCTCGTAACAAGGCTAATAAAGTACTTGGGTTCATACAAAGGAGTGTTAGTTACAAGACTAGTGAGGTCATCTTAAGATTTTATCCTGCGGTTGTGAGACCTCACTTGGATTACGCAGTTCAGTTCTGGTCACCGTATTACAGAATGGATATAGAATCATTGGAAAGAATCCAAAGGAGAATGACAAGACTAATCACGGGCATTAGGAACCTTGAGTACTGAGACAGGTTAAAGCATCTTAATTTGCACTCCCTCGAGAGACGTAGAGCGAGAGGCGACATGATAGAGGTGTATAAATGGAAGTCAGGGCTAAACAAAGGGGACATTACAAAGGTACTCAAACTATCCAACCAGGAGCGAACTCATAACAATGGTTTTAAATTAGAAAAATTTAGATTTAGGCGCAAAATAGGTAAACACTGATTTGGAAACACTAGTGGATGAATGGAACAAGTTATCAAATATCATCATTAACTCGAATATGCTGGATAGCTTCAAACATAGGTTGGATGCTTATATGAGCAATAGGGGTTGGGTGTAAATGGAACTGCCCAGTATGGGCCAATAGGCCCACTGCAGTTTCCTCCATTCTTGTGTTCTTGTGAGACACACATGGGAAGGGTGTTTGAGTACCTCTCACTATCATGTCCTGTTGGCCCATGACACACATGAGAAGGGTGTTTGAGTACCTCTCACTATCATGTCCTGTTGGCCTGAGACACACATGAGAAGGGTGTTTGAATACCTCTCACTATCATGTCCTGTTGTATACATGTTCTACAATATTGGGGTTGTAATAAAATATTCAGCAATAGTTTAAATACTTGTATCTCATTCTTTAAAATATTTATGTTTGGGGCACATCATGGCCAAGTGTATACAGTTACTTCTTAACTTAGGGTCGCTGCAACCAGACAGCAGGACAGTATGTGTAGTTGTTCTTTGGGGAGCTGGCAAAGAAGTCTAGCAGTGTGAGTTTAGTCTAGCAGTGTGAGTTTTGTAGGTTATGTAACTAAGCTACTGTGCCGAGTAACATCTATGTATGTAATTATGTGGCAACACTGCACGTGTTATGTGGCAACATTGCCTCGAGGCTGCCATATGGCAATGCAGCCTCAGTCTGACTCCGTGGGTCGTGCATGGCACTTCATCCGCACTCGGTTTACTACTTGTATCTCTCCTATCCGTTAATAAATGGACTTCAGTGTTACCCGGTTTTTCCCTATCCATTACTGCCTTCTTCAGGGAACACTTGGAACCTTCAAGTTTAGTCTAGCAGTGTGAGTTTGGTGTAGCAGTGTGAATTTAGTCTAGCAGTGTGAGTTTAGTCTAGCAGTGTGAGTTTAGTTTAGCAGTGTGAGTTTAGTGTAGCAGTGTGAGTTTGTGTTTTTCATTAATCAAAGTTGAGGGTGGAAGGAAGGGTGAAACACCAACCAGTACTTTTAACTAATTTCTTTTAGACACATCAAAAATACTACACTTTGTAACAATACAAAAATTGTTGACCTTCCCCAAGCAATTAAGATCACAGCACCACACAAACATAACTGACCTTCTCCCACAAATTAGGGTCTCTTCTCATTACACACTTAACATTATATACACAGGGACCTGTACTAATGTATGCAGCACACAGTATTTACATAAAACTCTATATTCATGTCCACAAAATAAATGCCATTCTTGTAGCAATTTTTTTTAAATACCATTGTTAGATAAACACATGCCAGTACTATTAGGAAAAGTTGTATATAAAAACAGCAAATATCTAAATACTGTGTTAATTTAACCAAGTCTTCTGCTTAACATGATCAAAAAACAAATTTTAACCCATAGTTTGGCATTTCAGCATTGGCTACTTCAAGAAAATGACTGCCCAAGGATGAATTGGAGATTTTCGGGGTACTTGGTTCTAGCTACAGGAGCGAACATAAACACCTGTAGAGTTCTGTAGGTTCTATTCAACGGAAATATACAAGGGTGCGCTTACAAGCGCTGGTAGTCCTTACACTCCTATATGGGTCAACTGACTTCTCTCTGACCTCTCAGGCGACATGTGGTAAGTGGTACATTAACAGCTTCCAGATGTCGCCAGGCACATTTATCTAAGCGTGTGGTGACATGAAACAGGGGCATTGCCACACGCTACTGACTAGAGAAGTAATGTGTATATATAGAGTACATACATGGTATACATACAGCATACATAATATACATACAATAATGAAGAAGAGTTACCTAAGTAAGGTACAAGATGCTAACTGAATAATATATTAAACATAATATTATATACAGTTAAGAGGTGTTAAAGTTCATCTGCCCCATAACACCAGCTACTATATATGAACCCTAACCATTATTTACCAGACAATGGTACCATATATCTGTAAGTGATGAAAGAATATATTTAAAACATGAATCAAAACTACCAACCATTTTAGTCAAGATAAAATATTAAAATATCTCGTCAGAGTTGAGCAAAACTTATCAAATATTTACGTACAATTTCAACAGAGATTGAAGAGTTTCCGTGAGATAATGACAACACCTTGACTATAACAAATGGTCTACCGCCACTGTACTACTTTACCAAGATGATTTATTACCTGTGCTAATGTATGTACTTGTGATAAAACTTACATCACGTGTAAATAAAGACAGATGTACACAGTTGACACAACTATTGATGCACAAATTATAGTAAATGAGAGTTCATCTCTGTTCAACACAACTTATCCAGTAAAGATGAAATTTTAAGCACATTAGACGAAAAGTTTAACCTTTGTTCACTACTGTACTGTAAATAACATTATTAAAAAGGCTGATGCAACAAAGTGGAGTATTATTATGAGTGATATTTAACCAACACCATCTTAAGAGCATATAATTATAACTTGTGTTTAATATCTATAAAAGTGGCATTTGTCACGTGTCTTTATTTCTGCTACATTCATAGAGTTTGTTCAAATGGTTTTATATTGATGTATATCATTGTATTCAAGTTTATGTGTTACATTTACCTTCTGTTAAAGTCATTAAAACATTTATTGAAATCTGTTTTTTCATGCACAAGCTTATGACGTTTGAGATGACCGCTGCGGGAGAAACATTTCCCACATTCCTCACATTCAAACTCTTTTATACCACTGTGTACAAGAATGTGTCTCTTGAGATCACTCTTCCGGGAGAAACAGGCCGGTTGGCCTGTGCATGGCAGCTCCTGTCGAGAGTTACTACCACTCTCTATCATCCATGAATCTATCTAGCCTCCTTTTAAAACTCTCCAGCGTTCAAGCACTTACTACAAAGTTGCTAAGTTTGTTCCACTCGTCCACCACCCTATTTGTGAACCAGTTCCTTCCTATCTCCCTCCTAAACCTAAACTTATCCAACTTAAATCCGTTGCTATGAGTCCTATCCTGCTCGGATATTAAAAGAACTTTATCTATATCGCCTTTATTGATTCCTTTCACCCACTTAAATACTTCTATCATATCTCCCCGCACTCTTCGTCTTTCTAGGGAATGCAAGTTTAGTTTCTTTAACCTATCTTGATATGGAAGGTTTCTAAGTCCCGGAATCATTTTCGTCATTCTTTGCTGCACCGACTCCAGTGAATTGATATCCATTCTATAATAAGGGCACCAGAACTTCTACTTAGTTACACTTGGTCTTGAGATGTGACATCACAGTATCTGAAACAAAATATTTTGCCTTAGATGATATTCTTATAAAAGTACAATTCATGAATGATGTAATGATGGGTTGTCAGACCACAGCTTACATCGCAAGGAAAGCCAGACTTGACCCGACATTAGGGGGGTCAAGTGTAGGGTAACTCTCACGGTTGACCAAGGACTGTAAATTACCCAGGCTCCCCTCCCATGTCACACATGTAAGGGGGCACCGGCCGGCTCTCTTCCAATATACAATAACCTACATCTCTGAACAAAGGCCGGACCTGACCTCACATTAGCCAGGTCAAATGTAACCCTCGGAGCCCAACTCAAGGGGCCACAAATCAACCAGGGCCTCTCATGTCACACGGCCCCACCTGATGACTTCTCCAGAAAGTACAACTTACATCTCAGGAACTCCAGTCTGACCCGACATTAGGGAGGTCAAGTGTAGGGTAACTCTCACGGTTGCTCTCCCAATATACACACGGCCCCACCTGATGACTTTCCCAGATAGTTTCTGAAAAGTCCAGACCTGACCTCACATTGGCCAGGTCAAATGTAAGGAGACCCTTCGCCGCCCCCCCCCCCGACCAGCTGAACCTGACGGCTCGCATCCCAATATATAGGACGTCCTAGTCCTCCCTCAGTGAATTTGGCAGAGTGAGAGAGAAAGACACACAGGGATCGGAGGAGGAGGTCCACCACAGCCGAGTCCCGCTCACGGGAGGAGAGTCGTGCAGGACTTCCCTCCCCGACTTCCCTCCGGTGTCCCAGCTAAGCAGTCGCCCTCCCGACACCAGTGTCCCAGCTAAGCAGTCGCCCTCCCGACACCAGTGTCCCAGCTAAGCAGTCGCCCTCCCGACACCAGTGTTCCAGCTAAGCAGTCTCCCTGCTAGGCCTCCCCTAGGTCACGTGAGTGTTTGTCAGAGCTTTCCATGGGATGAGTTACCTACGTGGGAAGTGTATTCATTTCATGTTCGTGTCCGAGAATCAGTGTCTAGTAACGTAATATGATGTCCTAGTAACGTAAATATAATGTCCTAGTAACTTCAATAGAAGGTGTTATTAATGTGTCCATGTCATGTTCGTAATTAATAAAGAGTTGTAACGAAGCGGTGTTTGAGAAGTCGCCCTTAAGACGTAATAGAAGTGTATTGACGTATAAGATGCGATAAGTGTACTGACAGTGTAAATAACTATCACGGCCACGCTACCAAAGTCTTCCTCTCTTTATACTCTTATACTATCAATATTCTACCTATATGTAATCTTCTTCTTGTGAGTTTTGTCTCATTACACTTGTTTATTTGTTCTCCATCCTTCATTTTCTGTTCATTTTTATTATTCTAGTTTTTCATGTTTCTTAAATACTGTAGTAGGTTTATCCGTAGATACTTATTACACTGTGGCAATATTTCGATTTTAAAGTTTATTTTCTTAGACTATAAGTTAGGATACTTGGAAAAATGGTACAGTAAAAAATGGCACTAGTTATATTACTGTTTCTCAAGGGCAATGAACTTGTGGACTCTCCTGGATATATATATATATATATATATATATATATATATATATATATATATATATATATATATATATATATATATATATATGCTGATAACCACAAGGAAAAAGAAAAGACGAAGTTCCCAAGTGCTTTCGTGTAATTCACATCATCTTCAGGGGTGAGTACAGACTAAAATAGAAGTACAGAACAAGTTATATATATACAGAGGAGGGTGAGAACAAGTCCACAGAGGTCAAGTAAAGGTAATGACCCTACTAATCATTACAAAAGCACCGCAGGGGTCGGTAGTCAGGTCAGAGGGAAAACTGACCCAACCTTCTCACCTGGTTACAAATCTTCTTAATTACAAAATTGTCCAATTTGTACATACCGTTACTCAAATTCATGTTAACGGATTCGGTATGTTTAATGAGACTAGATTCTATAATGTTCCTACTGTCAATTGAATTACAAGGTAATATTGAGGAGGCATTATCCCAGTCAATGCAATGCTTGTTATCCCTCAAATGAACAAACAGAGCATTGGATTCCTGGCCTGTCCTAACACTATATTTATGTTGTTTAAGTCTAGTTACAAGATCTTTACCTGTCTGGCCTAAGTAAAACCTATTACATTCCGTGCAAGGGACTTTTATAAATGCAGCCACCTGTATTATTGGGGGAGTTCTTGATTAACATCTGTGAATCGGCTGCTTGTCCAATTAACCAGTCCGTTCACACATATTTATATTTGGGTTTTAAGTAACGAAACCCAAACGGTAGTTCCTTTGTTTTATTATAAAAGGTTGTATATATAATTCCTGAGTGTATATCAACCGTAAGTCTCACTGTCTAGGAGTGAATGAGAAAGGGACGGCGTTTATGTATGATAAACGTTTGGTCACGTCCTTTCGATATGAGTTGAGGTGAGCTACTGAAGCTTAGGGGCATCGCAGTGCGTGCTTACAGAAATGCTGAGCTATGGGTCTCGCCCTCTTGGGTAAGTTGCCCGCTCACGTGTCAATCTCATGTCTTACTCATAGACAGTGGAAAGTTACAGGGTGGTGAATCTGAATATAATATCAGATGTATTGACCCATTTATATAATACGTTCTGTTGATGAGACAGGGGCCTATTACATCGCTCGGTCACCTACCAGCCGAGCTCCGTGAGGCCTAAATAACTCACAGAGTACAGTACATCCTAGACAACCCTAACCATGTTATAAACAGATATGTAGACACTAAGCTGGGGAAATTACTGTAGGGGTATTCTCTACTACAGGGGACCTAGACTTTTGTGTCGTACGGGTTAGTATGTTATGAACAATGTTGAATTTGGATGATACTGCCCGGTAATAACAGAACAGGAACATTATTGCCAGAATTAACAGAATAGAGGGAATCGTAAGACTTGGTAGTGCAAATTCCCGTGACAGGTAAAATGGCAAGTTATTATTCAAATCAGCAAAATGTGTCTCGTTCAAGAAAGCTAACACTTTTAATTTCTCTGATACTATTTGAATATCCTTGATAGTGAAATTCATTATAGGAAGTGGAATTAAAGCAGACTTGAGTTTTCGATTTAACGCAAAATGCTGATGAGTAGGCAAGGTCCGTAATGTACTACAAGTGATTTCACAGTAATCAGGAGCCTTGTAATGCCCTTTCACAACTAGCTGCTTAACACCATTTTGGCATTTTAAAATTACAGTAGTGAGATTTGGAAAGAACAAATACTGCACATTGTGAAGGTGAGCGTGGAACACAGTCTTTAGACTAACTGGCCTATAACTGCATTGCGCTAACGCTGTGTGTACATTTGGTTGTATGACTGCCAATTCACACATTCCATCTGCAGCAGGAATAAATGCAAACAATGTAGGCTGGACATACGTGTAGGTGTAGATAAGACGACTTACACCGTGACTGTACCTCAGAATCCTCTATTGATAACAATGAATATTCTTCATCTACTAAGAAAAGATCTTTAGGCCTATCTAGGGTATACAGTGTGTCGTTCACAAACCAGGGGAAGGGTTCTAAATGCCATGCATTAAACTCATGTTGCCCTCGCATAGGAATGTGGATCAGAATTGCATTGTGCGTGAGGGTTGACTCCAACAGTGGGTAATGATATTGAACCTCATTGTCATTGAAAATAGGAGTTAAATGATACTGCAACTTGGCTATTTTTACAGCCTTAAGAAGCGTCTGCACAGGCACAAGCTTCGCGTCCACACGTCCTATCCCGGCATCTACAATGCTGTCTATTAGTTCATTTTTAGAGGTTACAATTTTATGAACTGAAATTTCAGCAGCATGCAAATATTCTGTGAAGTAAAGGAGCCATTCTAACGTCGGGATTGCTTTCTGTAACCTAGTAACAATCCTCGAAACTTGGTTAGACTCCATTATGATTGCATTAACCTTTGATTCTAGAGCAGTAATCGCGTGAAAGGTTTGAGAAATAACAAGATTCTGTTGAGATACAGCTTGAACGACAACGTTCATGAAACTATTGTCGAATTCATCGAAGCTGTGCTGAGACCATGAAGAATGTCCAATGCTGATTGTAGTTGGCCGTCGACGTTTTCCATCTGACGCGAAAGTACGAGTTAACTTCTACTCGCAGAACGTAGTTTCATACAATAGTCATTTGGGACATTTTGCTTCTGAACAGTCTGTAAGGATGTATCAATCACATTATCATCAACTTGAGGTAAGACATTTATCTGGGTCTTCTTCAGACGATCCGCGTGCACGACATCTGCGATCTGTGCATTAGGCTTCCATATTTTGAATTTGTTGCCTGCTTCTTTTGAGATTATGCGGAATGGACCAGAAAATTTCGCCGAAAGTTTGGAGTTCCTTTCAGGTTCCCGTAACATAACAGCGTCCCCAACGTTCAGTGCGATAGGTTTAGCATGTTTATGTTGTTTGATGATCATTTCGGCGCGTGACGCCGCTAGCTGTGATCGTACTTGGTTATGAATTTCTGTTAAGACATGAATTTGTTTTGCCGCAAAATCATCCGTATTATATACCGGGTATGGCGCCTCTGTAAGGATGTCGTAAGGCAGACGTTTATCTGTGCCATAGACAATATAGTAGGGTGTTTTGCCCGTAGAGCTATTAACTGACCCATTAATCGACGCTGCAACCTGCGGTAACCAATCCTCCCATGCGTATTGAAAACCACTAACAATTGGACGCAGTATTTCTAGGATTTTACGATTGGTTCTTTCAACAAGGCCATTAGCCTGTGGATGATAAGCTGTCACAAAAGTTTGTTTAATTCCATATTGTAAACATATATGCTCTATTAGCTCATTCTTGAACTCTGTTCCATTATCAGAGAGTAGAACTTTAGGCGTAGTATATGGACATATGAGATTCATCACTAATGCATAGGCTACTGCTTCGGCCGTTTTGCTTTTTAGTGGGACCAAGACCACGAACCTGGAAAAATGATCCACACACACTAAGACGTATCCTGATCCCTGATGACTCATTGGGAGTTGTAACACATCAACAGCGACTGTGTCAAACGGACGGTCTGGTGTAGGATATTGTAGAATCGGGGCAGGTGATCCTGTTGATCCTTTATGTTGAGCACATGCCAAACAATTAGCTATGTGTAATTCTATGTCTTTCTTCATAGTGTTCCAGAAATACTTCTTTCGTAAATCCGCTAAGCATTTATCACGACCTTGGTGACCTGCTTGTGGGACATCGTGGAACAATGTCATTACTGCTTTGCGCAACGTGTCAGGTACGACTATTTGAGACACATTACCCTCAGGAGATTTTCTCGTCCTATTGAGTATGTTATGTCGTAATTCAAACTGACTTAAGGGAAGAAATAACTTGGGGAGTTTAACATCCTCGCCCGATTCGAGAGCAAAAATAACAGCTGACCAATATGGGTCGCGTCGTTGCTCATCTTCCAGCTGCGAAAGAGTGAATGTTGATACAGGCATTACTGGTGCTATATTTCTTGACAGAGCGTCGGCGACAACATTCGCCCTCCCAGGTAAATACCTAAATTCGGGGTCAAACTCTTGAATTGTCAGATACCAGCGTGCTAATCTGCCTGATAAGTTTCTGCCATGGAACAGTTCGGTGACTGCCGCATGATCAGTAAAAACAGTTATCTTGTAGCCAAAGATAATGTCTTTGAATTTCTTAAGTGCCCACACAACGGCTAACGTTTTTAAATGCGTCGCCGAATAACGTGTTTCAGCATCGATTAGTTTGCGACTTGCAAATGCTATCACTCTAAACTTCCCACGCGTGTCCTCTTGCATGAGCACTGCTCCGACTCCAATTCCGGGAGCGTCAGTACAGAGAGTGAAAGGTTGAGTGTAGTCTGGGAATGCTAGAACCGGGGCATTGGTTAGCGCTGTCTTCAATGCCGTAATACTTTCCTCGTGTTCAGCATCCTATATAAACACTGCATCTTTTTTTTTGAGCAACCTCGTTCGGGGCGATGCTAATGTTGCATAGTCCTTGATAAAGGAACAATAATAACCAGATAATCCGAGAAGGCTACGCACATGATCATTTGAGGTAGGACGCGGGAACTGAGATACAGCTTTGACTTTATCAATAACTGTGTGTATGCCCTCACCGTCAACTACATGACCAAGGAAATGGATTCTGGATTTTAAAAACTCGCACTTTGAGAGTTTTATTTTGAGTCCTGCTGTGGAAAGTTTGGCCAAAACTTCACGCAGTTTTATCAGATGGGAATCGACGTCCTTACTGACTACTATTAGATCATCCAAATAAGCGCAGACTGTGTTACCAATTAGTCCGGCAAACAGGGTGTTGATCATTCTTTGAAATGTTAGTGGGGCATTTCTGAGACCAAATGGCATTCGTAGAAACTCAAAGTGGCCTAGAGGCGTGCTAAATGCCGTGATTTCTCGTGATTTTTCATCGAGTGGTATTTGCCAATACCCACTAAGCAATTCCAAGTTGCTAAATACCGCATTATCCTTGCCCAAGGATTACAATATGTCACTCAAGATAGGCATTGGGTACCTATCAGGGATTGTTTGATTATTTACGCGCCTGAAATCTATGACAGGGCGCCATCCACCATCCTTTTTCGGGACGAGGAATAATGGGCTGTTAAAGGGGGATTTTGAGTGTCTAATGACATTCTCATCTAACATACCCTGTACCATATCTTGCACTACAGCGCGCTGGCTATGAGGTAGTCTATAAGCTGGTATGTAAATAGGGTTGGTTCCTTCCTTTAACGCTATATGATGGGATGTTAAATCTGTCTGACCTAGCGTTTCCCCTGGCAAGGCTACTATCTGTAGTCGGCAAGCAGCTCTAACAGGCGTGTCTTGCCCTGAGGATGATCGATCACCTTGACATGTGGTGCTATTTGATCTATCCTGGCCAGTCGAGTCTGTTGGCAATTCGCAACAATACCTCGAATTAGGAATTTATTTGGTTGCACTTCGACATTGCTGTGATATCTAGAAAATCACACACATAACATCCTTTCTTTAATTTCTTGATAATGTGAAATTGCTCCCGCAATCCCGTAGGCTTGTGTGTGTGTGTCCCACAGTAGACACAGCTGATTCCAAGGCCCGGTGATTGGGTCAATGCTCACAAAAATCCTGAGTACAGCAAACCGCCGCTAATTGTTACACAACGTCATCCACAACACCATACCTCAGAATGCTGAGACCATCTCTCAGACCGGATGTGTCATCATCACTAGGGTGGGTGCTGGGTGCTGGTAACTGGGGGTTGTTCACGCCATACGAAAGAATTTTGTTGACAGGATGTTGATTTATGAGTAGTCACAACAACTGCAGTCACGTCCTGTCACACCCTGGGCAGTGAACGAATCATTTGCAGAAACTAATGTTCACTTCAGCTCACAGGATTGTTGCGTTGGTGAATTCCTCATTCTGGTAATGGAGAGTACTCTTCAACATTGCAGGTGCTATCTTCCAACTCTTGCTGCTGTAATCACGCTGGGAAGGTGTGTGGTTGAGGTCGAGAGATATCTCTGACGCATGATCCGCCTTCCTCTTAATAGGATTGGTAGACAACACCTTCGTCCTAGCGGTGAGCATAGGTTCAGAATGACTCATTGCTGTGTAGGAAACACCTTTAAACGTAACACTATTATTACGTGGATGAACATCTATCATGTTCTTTCGAAGAGTTGGTAGACCAAGTAACCCGTCAGCTGGCAAATTGAACTGCTGAACTATATAAAAGTCCGCGTAGAAGGGCGTACCACGTCTTGAGAATCTGAGTGGTAACGTCACCATTCCTTTGATGCTCAGCTGAGTACCTGAAACTCCTTCGAGCTCAGCGTTACTAGGCCTCCATTTGAATTTGCGGTGAGGGAATTTACGTTGTAACTCGTGATATGATGTCAAGGCCAATACATTAGCGCAAGCACCTGTGTCTATATCAAGAGCCAATCTGGTATTATCCACTCTCACCGGTACTGACAACACTTCCACTTTTCTAAGCGCCGCTATTAATGAGGCCGCTATAGAAGTGCTGTGAGGAGGGGCGGGAATTACCCTATCTATCCCTCTCCTTGCTGTAGTGTGCGCTGGTCTTCCCCCGATGACTTGTCCTGGGGACGTTTCTGCTTGCGCCTATACGACACCTCCGTTTCACTTAGGTCCACTCCCCTAGCTTTTATTAGTATATCGCACTCATGTGAACTATGAGATGTCGATTTGTGAAGAGCGCACCATTTGCGCGCTGTCTGGGTAGGAGGAGGAGGTGCTACTTTTGCTCCCTCACTGTTTGACCTTGAGAATGGCTTTGCACCGGGTGTGGCCTTAAAATTAACACTATTACCTCGGAGCTGAAAACAATCTTCCATTACGTGGCCACGTTTATTACAATGTGCGCATCGTAACGATGTTTTCTGTTTATATGTTAGGCGGGGAGGAGCGATCGAAGCTAAGTGTGTCGCATAAGGAGTCTGAGAGTGAGGCATCTGTGGCATCTGTGACGGCTGGGGTTGTGGTGACGTCACTGAGGGTTGCGCCAGTAAGGGGCCCGTAGCCTGGGGACAGAGCTTGTTTGCGTATTCCACCATATCCAAGGGTGGTTCATACTGTACTTCCTGTGCCCGGCTATATATGGGAACACGGACGGAAAGAAGAAAACTTATTAGTTCTATCAATGTTTCCACATTTGCCGGCGGCATATCACCCCGTGAGTTGTACCAGCCTGATGACCGGAAGGTCGCTTGCATGTCCTGGCGAACCTCGCCCGCGATGTCAACAGCGTCAACGGGTGTTTCGTTTCGTATACCTGGAATACAGCGATCCAACCATCTGAAGATCCATTGCAGTTGGCCCAGCTGTGACCTACCCCCAAAAATCCCAATTAGCGTTCGCTTGAACTTTTCAGTCAGGGCTTTGTAAACCAAACGCATTTAAACGACTGCCTGCATAGGAACCCTGTGTTATATGGGAACGTACATACGCTTTCCTATCTTCGTCAGTCGTTATGTGACTATTGCGCATGCTATCTTCACATGCACGAATAAAATGTGAGACCCTATAATCGTCTTGTCCCGTGAAATTTCGAACATAATCGCCGCGCTGCATGATATTAATAACATTATCAGCATTAGGTGTGGTAGTAATACTGGTGTGAGGGTTAGAAGATGTCATTTTAGTGTCATTAAGCAAGTTAGTATTCTTACTCTTAACAGAAGGCTGGGTTAATAAGGTTGTTACCGATTTAGCAACAGACACACTATCACCTGTAACAGGGGTAACTGCTTTAGTATACTTAGGTGAGGTACTATAGTGATTACCAGACCGTAGGGTACGACGGTTTAAGTCGTCAAATGATTCGTCTATAACTTTCTCACTACTTCCTACCGAATCATTTAACTGTGTTCCATACTCAAAATCTATGTCAGTCTGGGCTTGATCATTGATGAGTTGGTTATCCGCAAACAGTTGCGCTAGGCGTTCGATTTCATCTACATTAGACATGGGAAACTTAGAAATTATCTATTAGCCCCCTTGGGTCAATGAATACTTAACAGTAAGTAGATCACTTGCCTCTCATTTACAAGACAAATGAATATTAATTGTAGTTAATTTTTAAACTATCAATAAGAAGACAGACACTTACAAACTACTGTAAATTATAGGATTTCAATACATTAATCTTACATTCGACACTTTATCATTGAAATAATCCTATCCGACGAACCTATGGGTGTGAAGATATCTCTCGAACGTGTTCATGTGTGTAGAATTATGTAATTTAAATACCTATTTACACAGGGTGTAACGTCTGTATAGAGAAGTGATCCTTCAAAAGTTCTGAGTGGAGTGTGGGTGGGGCCTCTTCCTAGGATGCGTGCGCTGCTGCTGGTTTCCTTGGCAACGAGATGACGCTTCTGCTTTGGTGAGAGACGAGTCCACTTGATTTAGGTGAGTTCCTCCTCCGGCGATCAGAAAACTATGATTGGTTATCACACTGGTGGTTGCTGGTTCGCTGGCGAAAACTGCCGTGTGCCAATTCTTCACAGTCCACGTATATATGGAGATCTGTATGATGACACCGGAATTCGTAATTCGCGCTGACGACACAACAATACTGCTCAGCTGCTAGTGAAATACCAATTGAATTCCAGGTTACAAAACTGTTGTTCAACACTGCAACACTGTAATGTCTAGGGAATGCTGAGTGGAGTCTATCTCAACCGGCTCAATCTGGATATGTACCAACAGGCTGTAATATTTGTATATTACGAATTCTGCACGTATTTGTATGTGACAGAGATAAGGAGCGCTCACTACATATCGTCTCAATACGGGATATAGTTTTAAACACTCGGATTATGTAACGCGTCACTGCTGTGTGGTTTCTTGTTTTTCACAAGACACAGACGGATGATACGACTACCAGTTTGAAGAATCCGTACACACCGCTTGCCACCTATATGAATCGGCTGCTTGTCCAATTAACCAGTCCGTTCACACATATTTATATTTGGGTTTTAAGTAACGAAACCCAAACGGTAGTTCCTTTGTTTTATTATAAAAGGTTGTATATATAATTCCTGAGTGTATATCAACCGTAAGTCTCACTGTCTAGGAGTGAATGAGAAAGGGACGGCGTTTATGTATGATAAACGTTTGGTCACGTCCTTTCGATATGAGTTGAGGTGAGCTACTGAAGCTTAGGGGCATCGCAGTGCGTGCTTACAGAAATGCTGAGCTATGGGTCTCGCCCTCTTGGGTAAGTTGCCCGCTCACGTGTCAATCTCATGTCTTACTCATAGACAGTGGAAAGTTACAGGGTGGTGAATCTGAATATAATATCAGATGTATTGACCCATTTATATAATACGTTCTGTTGATGAGACAGGGGCCTATTACATCTGTTTAACAGTGCATGAGTTTTTAAATGCCACATTGACATTCCAGGTTTTTAGTTGTTAAGGAATTTGAGAGAATTTTTTGTGAAATGGTAGTACTAGGAGATTCTTATGGTCATGGGTGGGCTTGGGATCAGTTCTATAAAAAGATTTCTTAGTAATGTCCAGGCATTTGTCTATGAAAGATCTAGGGTATTTAAGGTTTGAGCCAATATTACAGATATATTTATATTCCTCATCAATGAATCCCGGGCTGCAAATTCTCAAAGCACGTAAAAACATTGTTGAAAATACTGACTGTTTGACTCTATTGTGGTGGGCAGAATAATAATGAATGTATGAACACACATTAGGAGGTTTTCTATAAATACTGAACTTAAAGGTGTTACCTATTCTGTGGATCAGACAGTCTAAGAATGGCAATTTACAGTCATGCTCTAATTCCACAGTGAATTTGATCGGGGGGGGGGGCTAAGTTGTTAAGTTGTGGCAGGAAAGCTTTTAGGTTCTCATTACATGGCCAGAGACATAATACATCATCTACATATCTAAACCAGACTGCTGAAGGTGGTAAGATATTACTTAATAGTTTCTTTTCAAAGAATTCCATATATATGTTGCTTAATACAGGTGAGAGTGGATTACCCATTGCCATGCCAAATTTTTGAGCATAATATTCTCCATTGAAATCAAATTTACAATCCTTAATACATAGTTTGGTGAGTTCGATGAGGTCATCTTTCGAGACAGGCAATGAAACATTATCCAGGGAATCTATGAGGAACTCCAGTAAATCATAAACTGGGACCTTTGTAAAGAGTGATGTTACATCAAAACTGACCAGTTTAAAATCATAATTAATGTGTCAGTTATTGAGTTTATCAACCAGATCCATATTATTCTTGATATTTGAGTTAGAAATGTTGCCAACCTTATATATATATATATATACTGTATATTGTTACGAGTTGGGGATTTAGAATATAGTTAAAAGTCTACCCAGATCCCAACAGGCAACAACAATAAATAAACAAAGACAATCGGACTATAAAAGGGTAGACAAAGGATGTGAGTTTTTGTTGTGTATAATAGAGTACCATAAATCCCTTAACAAAATATTCAGCTTTCTATAATTTACCCTTAACCATACTTAACCTAAACATTAACAGTATATACATATTTATACAACATACAATAATTTGAAGCAAGGTGGAGGTGGGGAGGCAATATAAGATTACAAATACTTAAGTGCGGAGCTAAGATGGCTGACGAGTAAGGCTGAGTATTGTAGAAGACGGTAGGTAGTCACTGTGCCGTAGGTTTCCAGGATAGGTGATCCTGTGGTCACTTCCCAGCTCCTCGAACTGGAGCTGACGAAGAAGACTTTGAGGAGGTGACGCAACATCCAGGATATGGAGAAGGGAAACCCCGGAGTGGTAACTAAGACTAGTCATACTCGTGTTTCGTCCCTAGATGGCGTTGCTCGTGGTGCTGGGTAGGTAGATCAGGACAATAGATGGCGTGGTTCATAGTGCTGGGTAGGTAGATCATGACAATTGGTGGCGTGGTTCGTAACACACCCCCCCTTCAAAGACCTCCATAGCGCGGGCGCGAAGGAGGTGATCACCTGGTGCGTCTGGAGAGTAGCTGCTGCATTTCCACTGGAGCTCGGGATAAGGAGTCCGCAATCATGTTGTCCACCCCCTTTATGTGCCGGACTTGTAGATTATAGGGCTGGGTGAGGAGAGCCCAGCGGAGGATTCGCTGGTTAGAGGTCCTGTTGGTTTGGATGAACGTGAGTGGGTTATGGTCGGTGAAGACTAGGGTTGTTTGTGGGCAAGACTGGAGGTAACATTCAAACTTCTTTATTGCCAACAAGAGAGCCAGGGCCTCCTTCTCTATGGTCGAGTAGTTGGTCTGATGTTTTTTCAACTTGGCGGAGTAGTATGCCACAGGGTGAAGGACATCAGTGGTTGGGTCGGGTTGTAGGAGCACAGCCCCAACTCCGACACCGCTAGCGTCGATTTGCAGATGGAAGGGCAAGGTGTAGTCAGGGGGTGGACTACAGGCTTGGAGGCAAGGAAGGCTTTGAGGCGGTGGAAAGACTGGTCGCACCTCTGGTTCCAGATGTAAGGGACCGCAGAACTGGTAAGGTCTGTGAGGGGTCCGGCCACGCTGGAGAAGTTACTGCAGAACCGACGGTAGCAGCCGCACATCCACAGGAAGCGCATGAGTTCCTTCCTCGTCCTTGGAGTGGGGAAGGACAAGATGGCTTTAACGTTTGCGTCCTTGGGTCTCACCATACCATGCCCAACGATATGTCCCAGGTAAGTCACTGAGGCCCGGCCAAAAGCAGATTTAGCCAGGTTTATGGTGAATCCAGTCTCTTGCAGTCGTGCGAACAGTATCTCCAAACGCACCAGATGTTCGTCCCAGCCGTCCGACACCACCACCAGGTCATCCAGGTAGGCGAACGTCCCACCTAGGTCCTGAATTAAGTAATTGATGGCCCTCTGGAATGTGGCCGGAGCATTAGAAAAGCCACCGTACTGATAAATTTGGCACAGCCTATGCTATCTATTATATCTTCAATCAAAGGTAAAGGGTAGGAGTCTGAGACAGTGACCTGGTTCACTTTTACGATAATCGGTACAGAAACGAAAAGTGCTATCGGGTTTTGGAATGAGAAGGCAAGGTGAAGCCCAGGGGGAGGTACTAGGCTCAGCTAAGTTATGTTTTAACAAAAAGTCTACCTCCTTTTTCATAATCTCTCTTTTTTGTGGATTTAGTCGATAGGCTGATTGCCTAATGGGTTGTACATCATCTGAGATTAGCTTAATATCATGTTTAAGTATATTGCAAAACCCTGGGAGGTCTGACGTGACTTTAGGAAATGTTGATAATAACTTAGTGAGATCTTTTGCTTGAGATGGATTCAGAACAGAAAAATACTCATCCAAGTTGTTGAGTATGTGACTGTTAGCAGGGTTTTCTTTAGGTAGAGGGAAGTCTAAATTCTCCAATAGGTCCATGTCATCTGTCTCCGGCTCCGGCCCTGACAAAACCGTATGCAATACAGGTAGGCTTATAGCCTCTGGGATGTCTTCCTCTGACTGTCTGGAATGGTAAAGTTTCATGAGATTAATGTGAACAAGTTGTGAATCTTTTCTGTAATCAGGAGTATGGACTATATAGTTGAGGGGAGATAGTTTATTAGCAACTATATAGGGGCCAGTAAACTTGCTTTTAAGGGGAGAGCCTGGAATGGGTAGAAAGAGTAACACTTTGTCACCTGGAGAAAATGATCTTTCAACTAATTTAGGTTGGGACTTCACCATTTTTTCTTGGACTTTTTTTAAGTTTGACTGAGCAATGGTTCGGACTTCAGTTAATTTGTCCCGTAAAGTGTCAATGTATTGGGAAACTGTTGCGGGCTTAATAGATGGAGTGTCAAACCACTGCTCCTTTACTATTTTAAGGGGTCCCCTAATTTGTCTCCCATATAGTAACTCGAACGGGGAGAAACCCAATGACTCCTGGGGACATTCCCTGATGGCAAAGAGTAACAAGTCTATGCTTTCATCCCATTCCTTTTGGTGTTCTATACAGTATTTTTTGAGCATTGATTTGAAAGTTTGATGGAACCGTTCCAAGCAACCTTGGGAGTGTGGGTGGTAAGCCGAAAATGTACAATGGTCCACACTGAGGTCTTTCATCACCTGTTTGAACACAGATGGATCAGATGGTTGGGCTTTAATGGGCTCATACTTACTAATGGTCTTATTGAACAGATCTTCTGTGGGTAGGAAGATATTGGAGGTGGTTTTAGATGAAGAGGGCCCATTTCGAACACTCTGTGACCGGGTGACAGCACAAGATGGGAAAAGGTGAGGAATAGTTTCTTCAAGGTCAGTGGTGGAGTTGACAGGTAAGGGAGAGTCGACTGTCTTTATGTTGGAAACCACTAGATCTCCTACCAAGTCATTACCCAATAATAAAGGAATGCCGCTCACAGGCATTGGATCTTTCCTAATGGCTACTTGCACTTCCCCAGTAATCAAGGGACATTGGAGGTGCACTTTAGCTAAGGGATAGGAAGAATGGGATGAGAGATCTGAAATTAGAACACTCTCATTTGTAAATGTGGTAGACATATCAGGAATGACGTTAAACAGGAGGATAGATTGTGCTGCACCCGTATCACGTAGTATACGAATAGGGAAAGAACGAGACCCCTGTATGATTGAAAATTTTCCCTCATAGGTGAATGAAGAGAAGAGATCCTGATGGGGCCTTTCCACATTGGTGGTTGCTATTGGTTTGGATTTGGGATCCAGGGAACTACTTTTAGCAGTTTGACACTTTGGGTGTTTACAAGTCTGGATCGTATGGCCTGGGTTTTTACAGTAAGAACAAGTAAACTTGGTTGCATCAGGGGGGGTAGGTGTGGGACCTTTCGACCTACCACTCACGCCCCCAAGGTTATCATCAGAGGAGGACCTAACATGCCGGAAAGTACCACGTTTCCTACGGCACAGTGACCCCACCAGCAAGGCGTACGCATCAGCCAGCTCAGCCGCACGCCCTAAATTAACCTCTCCACGCTCCTCCACATGCTTCAAGATGTGAAATGGTATCTTGCTCTTCCACTCCTCCAGGACTCCCAAGTTTAACAAATTCTGAGGTGGCCATTGTTAAGAACACCTAGATAAATTAATTAATGGTCAAAAAGATAAGATAAGTGGATTACCCTAGAAAATATCACAGCAGTGGATAACCAGAAAGTCCCGGAAACTAACCAAGTTATACCTAGGGAAATTAAACTTATGAATATTGTTCTTCTGATAAGATCCTTAGATAAGGATAAGAGACTTGGAAAGATACTTGAAACAGGAAGGGCGTATTACGGCATTAATATAAAGATCCGGATAAACAATCCTTGAGTTTGGTATGATTGACCCCGAATGAGATAATGAGAAGAACAATAATTGAGGCTTTATAATTATGGGGTCCTGGTAGAGCGGGGCATCCCAAGATATCACTTCACCCTAAACTAGTGACTATGGAACAGCCTACTCTGGAGCAAGGGTATGGCATTAAACAGATCCTAATTCTTCCCTACACTCGATAAGACTTACTACACGACTGCCACGTGTAATAACAGGTAAGCCTTATGACACTTGAAACCTAATATCCTACGTCTGTCACTCTTACTGTACGAAAATACCAATATATGCACACACATATGAAGGAACTTTAAATCACCGTAAAGCAATTGTGAACAGAAGTGACTGGGAGGAATAATTAACAAGGAGTAACAAGGGGGAAAGAACTATGGCACTTAATGTTGGGTCCTGTCACGGTCGCCATTTGTTACGAGTTGGGGATTTAGAATATAGTTAAAAGTCTACCCAGATCCCAACAGGCAACAACAATAAAAAAACAAAGACAATCGGACTATAAATGGGTAGACAAAGGATGCGAGTTTTTGTTGTGTATAATAAAGTACCATAAATTCCTTAACAAAATATTCAGCTTCTTATAAATTACCCTTAACCATACTAAACCTAAACATACGCAACATTGGCTTAACAGTATATACATATTTATACAACATTCAGAAGCAAGTGGACGTGCGGAGGCAATATAAGATTACAAAATACTCAAGTGCAGTGCTGTGATGGCTGACGAGTAAGGCTGAGTATTGAAGATGGTAGGTAGTCACTGTGCCGTAGATTTCCAGGATAGGTGATCCTAGTGTGGTCACTTCCCAGAGTGAACTGAACTTTCCTCGATCTGGAGCTGATGAGAAAGACTTGGAGGAGGTGACGCAACAACCAGGATATGGAGAAGGGAAACCCCGGAGTGGTAACTAAGACTAGTCATACTCGGGTTTCGTCCCTAGATGGCGTTGCTCGTGGTGCTGGCTAGGTAGATCAGGACAATAGATGGCTTGGTTCGTAGTGCTGGATAGGTAGATCATGACAATTGGTGGCGTGCTTCGTAACACACACGTTCAATCTTCTTTATACCATAGTGTACAAGAATGTGTCTCGTGAGAGTACCCTTTAGTGCAAAATGTTTCCCACATTCCTCACATTCAAACTCCTTCACACCACTGTGTCCAAGAATGTGTTTCTTGAGATAAGCCTTCCGGGAGAAACATTTCCCACATTCCTCACATTGAAACTCCTTTATACCACTGTGTTCAAGAATGTGTGTCTTGAGATTATCCTTCCGGGAGAACCATTTCCCACATTCCTCACATTCAAACTCCTTTATACCATTGTGTTCAAGAATGTGTGTCTTGAGATTATCCTTCCGGGAGAAACATTTCCCACATTCCTCACATTCAAACTCCTTTATACCACTGTGTCCAAGAATGTGTTTCTTGAGATTACCCTTCCGGGAGAAACATTTCCCACATTCCTCACATTCAAACTCCTTCACACCATTGTGTACAAGAATGTGTTTCTTGAGATTACCCTTCCGGGAGAAACATTTCCCACATTCCTCACATTCAAACTCCTTCACACCACTGTGTCCAAGAATGTGTTTCTTGAGATTACCCTTCCGGGAGAAACATTTCCCACATTCCTCACATTCAAACTCCTTCACACCATTGTGTCCAAGAATGTGTGTCTTGAGACTATCCTTCCGGGAGAAACATTTCCCACATTCCTCACATTCAAACTCCTTTATACCACTGTGTCCAAGAATGTGTGTCTTGAGAGTACTCTTTTGGGAGAAACATTTCCCACATTCCTCAAATTCAAACTCCTTTATACCACTGTGTCCAAGAATGTGTGTCTTGAGAGTACTCTTCTGCGAGAAACATTTTCCACATTCCTCACATTCAAACTCCTTTACACCATTGTGTACAAGAATGTGTGTCTTGAGATTACCCTTCCACGAGAAACATTTCCCACATTCCTCACATTTAAACTCCTTCACACCATTGTGTACAAGAATGTGTTTCTTGAGATTACTCTTCTGGGAGAAACATTTCCCACATTCCTCACATTCAAACTCCTTCACACCATTGTGTCCAAGAATGTGTATCTTGAGATTACTCTTCTGGGAGAAACATTTCCCACATTCCTCACATTCAAACTCCTTCACACCATTGTGTACAAGTAAATGTTTCTGAAGAGCAGACTTGAAGCCAAACTGTTTGCCACATTCCTCACAGGAGAGCTTTTTATCTCTGCTTGACATTGTGAACTTCTACTTAGTTTCACTTGGTCTTGAGACGTGACATCACAATATCTGAAATAAAATATTTTGCCTTAGATGATATTCTTATAAAAGTACAATTTATAAATGAAAACTACAAGTGACTAAATCAATTTGTGTAAAATAAGAGTAAAAATAAAATAAAAATATAAAATAAAAAGGTTATATTAATGTACACCGCGAAGATGCCGGAAAACCAGCTTTTTGAAGTGAGACAGATTGTATGACAATGGAAACACAGAAGAAGGCAGAGCATTCAACAGTGTGAGGAAAGAAGGATGTACTATAACGGGTTATTATTGTGTGACCCACATCCACACAGACACAGTTTGGCTGTGTGAGTAAAGAAGGATGTACTATAACGGGTTATTATAGTGTGACCCACATCCACACAGACACAGTTTGGCTGTGTGAGTAAAGAAGGATGTACTATAATGGGTTATTATAGTGTGACCCACATCCACACAGACACAGTTTGGCTGTGTGAGTAAAGAAGGATGTACTATAATGGGTTATTATAGTGTGACCCACATCCACACAGACACAGTTTGGCTGTGTGAGTAAAGAAGGATGTACTATAATGGGTTATTATAGTGTGACCCACATCCACACAGACACAGTTTGGCTGTGTGAGTAAAGAAGGATGTACTATAATGGGTTATTATAGTGTGACCCACATCCACACAGACACAGTTTGGCTGTGTGAGTAAAGAAGGATGTACTATAATGGGTTACTATAGTGTGACCCACAGTCACACAGACACAGTTTGGCTGTGTGAGTAAAGAAGGATGTACTATAACAGGTTATTATAGTGTGACCCACATCCACACAGACACAGTTTGGCTGTGTGAGTATAGAAGGATGTACTATAACAGGTTATTATAGTGTGACCCACATCCACACAGACACAGTTTGGCTGTGTGAGTAAAGAAGGGTGTACTATAATGGGTCATTATAGTGTGACCCACATCCACACAGACACAGTTTGGCTGTGTGAGTAAAGAAGGATGTACTATAATGGGTTATTATAGTGTGACCCACATCCACACAGACACAGTTTGGCTGTGAGGAAAGAAGGATGTACTATAACGGGTTATTATAGTGTGACCCACATCCACACAGACACAGTTTGGCTGTGTGAGTAAAGAAGGATGTACTATAATGGGTTATTATAGTGTGACCCACATCCACACAGACACAGTTTGGCTGTGTGAGTAAAGAAGGATGTACTATAACGGGTTATTATAGTGTGACCCACATCCACACAGACACAGTTTGGCTGTGTGAGTAAAGAAGGATGTACTATAATGGGTTATTATAGTGGGACCCACAGTCACACAGACACAGTTTGGCTGTGTGAGTAAAGAAGGATGTACTATAACGGGTTATTATAGTGTGACCCACATCCACACAGACACAGTTTGGCTGTGTGAGTAAAGAAGGGTGTACTATAATGGGTTATTATAGTGTGACCCACATCCACACAGACACAGTTTGGCTGCGTGAGTAAAGAAGGATGTACTATAACGGGTTATTATAGTGTGACCCACATCCACACAGACACAGTTTGGCTGTGTGAGTATAGAAGGATGTACTATAACGGGTTATTATAGTGTGACCCACATCCACACAGACACAGTTTGGCTGTGTGAGTATAGAAGGATGTACTATAACGGGTTATTATAGTGTGACCCACATCCACACAGACACAGTTTGGCTGTGTGAGTTAGAAGGATGTACTATAACTGTGACCCACATCCACACAGAGTGAAAGAAGGATGTACTATAACGGGTTATTATAGTGTGACCCACATCCACACAGACACAGTTTGGCTGTGTGAGTAAAGAAGGATGTACTATAATGGTTATTATAGTGTGACCCACATCCACACAGACACAGTTTGGCTGTGTGAGTAAAGAAGGATGTACTATAACGGGTTATTATAGTGTGGCCCACATCCACACAGACACAGTTTGGCTGTGTGAGTAAAGAAGGATGTACTATAACGGGTTATTATACTGTGGCCCACATCCACACAGATACAGTTTGGCTGTGTGAGTAAAGAAGGATGTACTATAACTGGTTATTATAGTGTGGCCCACATCCACACAGACACAGTTTGGCTGTGTGAGTAAAGAAGGATGTACTATAACAGGTTATTATAGTGTGACCCACATCCACACAGACACAGTTTGGCTGTGTGAGTAAAGAAGGATGTACTATAACAGGTTATTATAGTGTGACCCACATCCACACAGACACAGTTTGGCTGTGTGAGTAAAGAAGGATGTACTATAACTGGTTATTATAGTGTGGCCCACATCCACACAGACACAGTTTGGCTGTGTGAGTAAAGAAGGATGTACTATAACGGGTTATTATAGTGTGACCCACATCCACACAGACACAGTTTGGCTGTGTGAGTAAAGAAGGATGTACTATAATGGGTTATTATAGTGTGACCCACATCCACACAGACACAGTTTGGCTGTGTGAGTAAAGAAGGATGTACTATAATGGGTTATTATAGTGTGACCCACACACACAGTTTGGCTGTGTGAGTAAAGAAGGATGTACTATAACGGGTTATTATAGTGTGACCCACATCCACACACACAGTTTGGCTGTGTGAGTAAAGAAGGATGTACTATAACGGGTTATTATAGTGTGACCCACATCCACACACAGACACAGTTTGGCTGTGTGAGTAAAGAAGGATGTACTATAACGGGTTATTATAGTGTGACCCACATCCACACAGACACAGTTTGGCTGTGTGAGTAAAGAAAGATGTACTATAACAGGTTATTATAGTGTGACCCACATCCACACAGACACAGTTTGGCTGTGGAGTAAAGAAGGGTGTACTATAAATGGAGTTATTATAGTGTGACCCACATCCACACAGACACAGTTTGGCTGTGTGAGTAAAGAAGGATGTACTATAACGGTTATTATAGTGTGACCCACATCCACACAGACACAGTTTGGCTGTGTGAGTGAAGGATGTACTATAACGGGTTATTATAGTATAGTGTGATTCACATCCACACAGACACAGTTTGGCTGTGTGAGTAAAGAAGGATGTACTATAACGGGTTATTATAGTGTGACCCACATCCACACAGACACAGTTTGGCTGTGTGAGTAAAGAAGGATGTACTATAACGGGTTATTATAGTGTGACCCACATCCACACAGACACAGTTTGGCTGTGTGAGTAAAGAAGGATGTACTATAACGGGTTATTATAGTGTGACCGCTGTGCCTCCAACTCGGCCCAGCAAATACCAACACGGACCATCTCGTTTAACCAACCTTTAACTCAAACATTCTAATGTATGTTTATATCAACGACACAACATAAAACATTTATTACCTTTACCACGAGGGAGGGAGGAAGGCCCACAAATTAACATTTACTCACAAAATTAACAACAATAAACGAGACGGCCACCTTGGTTGATGTCGACCAGCTTCACCTTGTCCGATTCTCTCTCTTATCTTTCAGTAACTACAAGTTTTCATTATTAATACTATAATAAAAGCATTTTATTTATAAATGATACATAATATAAATAAATTATACTTTAATTATAATGTTTTATTGTTGATTAAATTCCCCCTAATAGATATATATTAATATTAAACTAAACTTAAGTCAGTGGCTGGAGAACCGAATAGCTTTACAACATTCACAATTTTACTAAAATAAATTTAAACAATAACATTTTGTGTTGAACTATTTTAAGTTTATTTATTAATATTTTATTAATATATAACACTACAGTATATAGAATCAGTAAACGAACGACTCTGTGGAACTAATTGTGTCGGTTAATGGAGGGACCAGTGAGGATATGTTAGTGACCCCTCCCTGGTGACAACCTTAACCTGACGTGGGTCAACACTCCACTATCCACCTATTTGAACCTTTATTAATGTGGAACAAGTCCATTATAAGAACAATTCACTGGACAATACTCACAGCAGTAGGTATAACCTGTAATATTTGATCACTAACTTGAACTATCATCATTATTGCTGTGGAATGTTCCTAAAAGTACAGTAATTATTTACCTATTATACAGTACAGCATTAATTTAATCCCAAGATTGATGCCAAAAAACTATATTTAAGTATAACTTAACCCAAATAAATTACCCCATTTGTTTGTAAAGTTTCCTGGCTTTTCCATGCAGTTGACACCCCAATAGTCTATGTTATTTATAAAACGTACATGAAGGCCTTTTAAAAAATACGGGCAAAGCCTAAGTAATCTACTTTAAATATCTAATTGTTTCAAAAAGTCATTAACATAATAACTAATTTGTGAACCCAGATTTAAAATCAGGTAAAGTAGTACCCTGTACCTTTGTAGGATATTTAAACTATTTTTTTACCCCAAGTGCTGAAGACAAAGGTATTAGGTCAGGAATATTTGACAAATATTTTGACAACGTGAAACTAACTTCATACAGTAAAGATGGTCAACATATTTAAGACCATCCATAAAGGCCTTTTAAAACTTACGGGCACAGCGTAATCTACTTAAAATATCTAATTATTTCAAAGGTCTTTAACACAATTACTTGAATTTTTAAACTGTGATCCCAGATCCTTAATAAAAACTAAAACCACAAAGATATACACTGTACTGTACCCTAGGTTATAACAGAAAGTTTCCAATGTGGTGCAGCAAGAGACCCGTTAACCAAAACAAACCTTCGTCTTGTGGCCCATATCTTACATCTTCACGTCACCTTCCTGGAATGAATAACATTTTAGCAACTAATAAATTAAATACTCTGGGCACTAATATTATATAATATGTATACAGTACTATACAGTATTATATTATACAGGAACTCATTAAATCTTCAAACATTTACAAACAATATTATGGTTAAATTAAGACATTTCCATAAAACTTATTAAAGTAAATAAAGAAACACTTTAGAAAATCTTACCTCGACGAATGACACGAGGAACTTCATTAACCACGATCAGCGAGGCAGCAATATGGTAGTTGTCTGAACACTACAGTAACAACCAATTGGAGCCGTAAACTGTAAACAAAATAACCGTTACTCTTTTTGTAGAAACTCAGATAATTTTTTGTTCCAACATGTTGGAGACGAAACAACCTTGTAAAGGATTGCCAACACGGTTTTATGCCGGGGCGCTCCTGCTTAACACAATTGCTCAAGGTACTGGATATTTGGACCCATAGTCTGGAATGGGGTGGTAATATAGACAATATTTACCTAGATTTTGCCAACGCTTTCGACAATGTACAAGAAAGGCTGAAAATCAAACTGGAAGGGTATGGAATTCGAGGAAATGTCCTAGCATGGATAGAAGACTTTCTACATGACCGCAAGCAGTGTGTGGCGTTTATTGGCACAAAATCGTCATCCGTACCTGCCACAAGCGGGGTACCACAGGGCAGTGTATTGGGCCCGCTGTTGTTTGTTTGTTTCATAATGACATGCCTGACGTTGTACACTCCTCCACACAAATGTTTGCGGATGTCGCCAAGTTATTTCGGGAAATCAAGAACCAAGCAGACTGCGAAGAGCTGCAGAAGGACCACAAGTTAACTCTGGTCAACAACTTTCTTAATACCACTTACTAGTCACTAATGGATAACACCTGGTAAATTCACAAGTTATATCCCACTGCCATAAGGGTTTAATTATCTATAAACAACGACATTGTGAAGAGTCTTGTGATTTTTCCTTTCCCAGAGAATTAAAATACCATCGAAGACAGAGTTTGGTTCGGTTAGGTTTGAATCCCACCAAATTGTTATTTTCCCCGAGAATTAAAACCTCACCATCGGACACATGATTTGGTTAGGTTAGGATCCCACCAAATAGTGACAAAAATGTAAATTTCTTGTCAAAAAATTAACTGCAATTTTACCGTAAAGTTCCCAAAATGTCTCAAAAGCTAATTTTTTACTGAAAACTGTAATTTAACTAGAATTAAAAAGTACCACATTCTTATAACTAATTTTTTTACTTCAATTAAATAAAAAAGACCGAAATACTTCCTCAAACAAATTTAACTTCAATTAAATAAAAAATCTTTCCCAAGATAAAAATGGCCCAAAATCCCACCTTGGTTAATATACAGTGGTCTCTCGGTTAACGAGCGCCTCGGTTAACGAGTTACCTCCCATATGATTTTTAACGAGTTTTTTTTATTAGCCGACCTCAACATGTTTTCGCTTGCACTTGGCGGTCAACCAGCTGTAGTATTAGTCTGCCAATACAGTAATCGGTTCTAGGGCTTAAATTCCGTACTATTTTATTAAATATCAATAAGTTTATACTATTCAATAATTTAAAAAGTTTAATAGTGAATCCTCACTTTATGCGGTTAATTCAACCCACAGCAGCCCGCGTAAAGTGAGAAACGCGTAAAGTGAACAACATAACATATGGGATTAATTGAAATAGAGACCGGGCCGACCCCCAAACTCCACTTTTTCAGACACAATACCTACGTTGTAGTAAAAATAACTTCTTAATTTTATGATGGTATGCACACACAATTAATAATTAAGAGAAATATCAATAATATTAGGTTTTTTAACACTTTTCATTAGTAGAAAAGATGGCTGGGCACATGGGGATGGGGGGTTGGTTCCGAGGCAGAGGGTAGATTATTGGCCCTCACCTGTATCACTATTGTTACGAACCCCTCCACCCAGCACTACGAACCACGCCATCTATTGTCTTGATCTACCTACCCAGCACCATGAGCAACGCCATCTAGGGACGAGACACGAGTATGACTCGTCTTAGTTACCACTACGGGGTTTCCCTTCTCCATATCCTGGTTGTTGCGTCACTTCCTCCAAGTCTTCTTTGTGAGCTCCAATTCGAGGAGAGAGGACTACACTCTGGGAAGTGACCACAGGATCATCTATCCTCTAAACCTACGGCACAGTGACTACCTACAGTCTTCTACAATACTCCGCCTTACTCGTCAGCCATCTCAGCTCCTCACTTAAGTATTTGTAATCTTGTATTGCCTCCCCCACGTCCACCTTGCTTCAAAATTGTTTATGTTGTATTAATATGTATATACTGTTAATGTTTAGGTTAAGTATGGTTAAGGGTAATTTATAGGAAGCTGAATATTTTGTTAAGGGATTTATGGTACTTTATTATACACAACGAAAACTCCCATCCTTTGTCTACCCTTTTATAGTCCGATTGTCTTTGTTTTGTTTTTTTGTTGCCTGTTGGGATCTGGGTAGACGTATAACTATATTCTAAATCCCCAACTCGTAACACTATCCACCACAGAGGCTTGCAGGGCCTCTTTGTCAAACCCCTCAAAGTCCATATAAGTCCATATCCTCACTATAATTATCACTATCACTGACTTGGGCCGGCTGTGGTGTGTGGCGGGTGAAGAACTCGATAATGTTTTGATGACTGGGTGACCTTGTGCGCACCCTGCTTGTGCCGCTCTCCGCGTAAAGGGGTACACGCACCGCGGAATGTGAGCATTCCGTGTTCGGCAGGGTACCGCGTAAACGTGGAAACGCGGAATGTGGGACCGCGTAAAGCGAGGGTTGACTTTATTAAATTTCTTAAGTCATTTTAACAATAATTGAACATAACTTAAGGTAAAGTCACTAGTTTTATGTGCGCCATCCAGCCTTTTAACACACCAAACCGGCGTTAGTCTCTCTCTGTTTTCAGTGGAGGGAACATCTTGCTTGAGACTCTCTTCAACTAAATGCTTTTTTTTTGTGTCTCCAAGCAAATTATTGGTCATTTTGAAATTTATTTTACATATTGACAATATATAGCACAGTGTAGTGTTATTTTAAAGAAAATATTCTTTATTTACAGCTAGTTTAACTTTAAAAATCACGTGTTGACATTGTTTGAATCTAGCATGGGGCCTAAGAGATCAAGAAAAGCGATTTCAATCCAAACCAAGCAGGAAATTATAAAAAAAACATGAACAAGACATTAGAACAAATGTGCTTAGCAAAGAATATGGCATGTAGACATCAACTGTGTCAACAATTCTTGCACAGAAAGACAAATTTAAAGAAGTGAAAGTGAGAGACAAATCTACCAGAGTGTTTAAAAGTAGATCCCTAATCGCAGAAACTGAGAGGTTACTTATCATCTGGATTAGGGAAAAACAGATGAAAGGTGATTCAGTTTCTACTGAATTCATTTGTGAAAAAGCCAGGGAGATTTACGAACATTTAAAGGAAGATCAACCTGGTTCTTCAGGCACAGAATTTGAAGATTTTCGGGCCAGCAAAAGCTGGTTCGAAAAATTTAAGAAAAGAAGTGACATTTTCAGTGTTGTTAGGCATGGTGAAGTTGCTAGTGCTGATAAAGAAGGGGCAGCAAAGTTTTTAGATGAATTTAAAAAACTGATGGAAGAAGAAAATTATCTTCCACAGCAAGTGTTCAATGTGGACGAAACTGGGCTGTTCTGGAAAAAGATGCCCAAAAGAACATTCATCACCAGAGATGAAGCCTCTTTACCTGGGCATAAACCCATGAAAGACCGTCTCACTCTATTGCTTGGTGCCAATGTTTCAGGGGATTTCCGACTGAAGCCCATGCTTGTCTACCACTCTGAGAACCCCAGGGTGTACAAGCAACAGAAAGTGGTAAGCACAAAGCTTGGAGTTTATTGGAAGTCCAACCGTAAGGCATGGGTGACAAGACAGCTCTTTAATGAATGGGCTGTTGATGTGTTTTGCCCTTCTGTCAAGAGCTACCTAACCACCAATAAACTCCCTTTAAAGGCTCTTCTCCTCATGGATAATGCTCCTTGTCATGACCCTGACCTTGCCAGCAATTTGGAGTATCAATTTGACTTTGTCAAAGTGTTGTTTTTGCCTCCCAACACTACATCAATCATACAGCCAATGGACCAGAATGTGATCAGCAACTTCAAGAAGTTGTACATGAAGAAAATGTTTAGGAGGTGTCATCAGGCAACTTCCAATGATCCTGAACTAACACTGAAACAGTTCTGGAAGACAATTCAACATCCTGGAGGCTGTAAAATTGATTGTGTCATCATGGCAAGAAGTCTCCACTAGATCCCTCAATTCTGCATGGAAAGCACTGTGACCATCAGTAGTCCATGATTTTGAGGGATTTGAGGAAGAAACAGAGTTGGACCAGGAGATTGTGTCCAATGGTCAGTCATTGGGCCTTGAAGTGGAGGAGGAGGATGTGGAAGAGCTTGTGCTGTCTCATGAGGAGGAACTTACTCCTGATGACTTGAAGCAACTGGATGAGATGTTACAAGTAGAGGCTGACAGTGGTGAGGAGGAAATTGAAAGTGATGACCATATGTCAGCTAAACAGTTGAAAGATGTGATTTACTACTGGGAGAAGTTCAGGGAACTGGCTTCAAAGCACCCAGAAGTGGAAAAAACTGAACTAACTTTGTGTCATGTTGAGGACTCAGTGGTCTCCTTCTTTAAACATAAGTTAATGGTGAGGAGGACAGATGCCCCACAGACCACAATTGACACTTTCTTCAGTAGAAGGCAGAGGGAACAAGATGCCATCCCTCAGCCTTCCACTTCAAGAAGGAGAGAGGATGTTCATGGTGGAGAATCTGTCAGTCCAGAGGTTCCTAACATTTTCATGGAAGGTGACTCACCTTCCAAGAAGCAGTAAAATGCTTCTCCTCCACCTCCACTTCCTTCTCTTCTCCCTTCTCCTCCTCCCACTTCAAATGCACATCATCATCATCATCATCCAGGAGCCTTCTACATACAAACCTCAAAGTAAGTGTACTTTTCTACCATTTTTTTTTAATTTAGGCAATTTTCGGTGAGCTGGAACCAATTACCCAAAAACCCATTGAAACAATGGTTTCGGTTAAAGAGATTTTCAGTTAACGAGCAACCTGCTGGAACGGATTGTGCTCGTTAACCGAGGGACCACTGTATAATAAAAGTATTTTATTAATAAATATTACATAATATAAATAAATTATACTTTAATTATAATGTTTGATTATTGATTAAATTCCCCCTAATAGATATATATTAATATTAAACTAAACTAAAGTCAGTGACTGGAGAACCGAATAGCTTGACAACATTTACAACTTTACTAAAATAAATTTAAACAATAAAATTTTGTGTTGAACTATTTTAAGTTTATTTATTAATATTTTATTAATATATAACACTACAGTATATAGATTCAGTTAACGAACGACTCCATGGAACCAACTGTGTCGGTTAATGGAGGGGCCACTGAGGATATTTTAGCGACCCTCCCTGGTGACAACCTTAACCTGACATGGGTCAACACTCCACTATCCACCTATTTGAACCTTTATTAATGTGGAACAAGTCCATTATACGAACAATTCACTGGACAATACTCACGGCAGTAGGTATAACCTGTAATATTTGATCACTAACTTGAACTA
>NW_024724060.1:12500-14843 GCF_018991925.1 Homarus americanus | reverse complement strand
ACCTGTTTATTTCATTGTAATAGGTCTGGATTAATTTAGCTTCTTCTGGTAGTCTGTTGTTGGGTAATGTTCTAAAGTGTGAAGTAGGAGTGTGTTTGGTTATAGATGTTTTTATTGCTGAGTGCAGTCTGTCCATTTCTGAGTCTATATCTTCTGTTGTTTTCCCTTGTAGGTTAATCGAGTGGTGATTACTTAAGTCGTCTTTGAAGCTGTCCCAGTCTGTTTTACTCATTTTCAGTCTCTTTTTTATTGGTATCTGTATGGGGCTTGTTGACAGTGTTAGTATAATTGGCAGATGGTCACTGCCTGTATTATATGGTAATTGAAAAAGGCTTTGTTGTTGGTAAAATTTTGTCTGGTGTCGATTGTGTATTGTGATTTCTCCAGGTTGGAAAGTTAGGACCCAGATGATTGATTTTCCCTAAATTTATTAATTGATTAAGGGCGTTTCCACGACGTTATTATTTGTATTGTCAAAAATCCTATGTCTGGCGTTAAAGTCTCCTAAGATGTACATCGGATGACTATTGTTAGCCAATTTTAATAGGTCTTCTATAGGTAAGTAGTAGCAATAATTACGTCTCCTTGAGTTGTATTTATTTTTATTGCTAGAAATTCATCCTGGAAGTCATCAATTAGTTTAAATTTTAAGTTTCTTTTAACCGCTATCGCTTCTCCGTCATTTTTCTCGCCCGATTTATTTCTTTGGTTTACATAATAGTTAAAGAGTTTTATGTTGTTGTTTTCTGTCTCACCGTGACTGTTTATTAGTATAATGTCAGGGTCAATTTCGCGATATATATTACTTAGGTTAATTCTCTCGGTCTTCCAGTTTCTTACGTTGTGTTGTATTATTCTTAAAGTTCTTACTGTTTGTCTATTGTCCATTATTTCTTATACTTGGATTGTGGCAGTTGGAGTGGAGACCTATCATCCTGTTTCCCGCTTCTGACTCTTCTATACTCTGACGGGTCTACTATTTTAAAGTCTTTGGCCGTAATCTTTAGTTTTTCCGTAGTAATTAGTGACCAGACATAATCTTCACTTAGGGATTTTTCTTGATATGTCCACTTGTATATCCCTCCTTCACAGTTTTTACTATTGTCCCTCCTGTTGGTCTCGATGTTGGGATTCCATGTTTTGTTGTAGTGATAACTTTTAATCCAATTTCTTCAGCAGATTCAGGTTGTATATTGTGATCAGTTTCCATCTTATCTTCTCTCCTCCTACTCCTTTGTCTGTCCTTTTGTTATTTCTATCTTCTCTTTGTCACTTCTAGTCATTTGTCTGGGATCTCTATCAGTCGCTTGTGTTCCTTGTGTATCAGCTGTTGCTCCTTGCTCAAACCTTTGTTCGTCTTGATGTAGTCTTTCTCTCAGTTAGCTTGCATATGTTGTCTGAAATAGTTTTTCGGATTGTGGATTCTCTGAAATATCATCTCTGGTAGGTTATTCAATTTAAACATTTTCCTTAATTCCTCATTGTAGCCTTGATCCGGGTGCAATGATATTGTGCAAATATTATGGATCATACTAATCATTACCTTATCATGTATTGGCATAGGTTTAATACTGTGGATTCACGGTCTATGAGCCTCTTGGACCCTCTCTTTGCTATTTCAGCGTATGTCGTATCCTTCTTATCTTGTTCCTTTTTTCCTTGTTTCTTGTACTTTATCATGTGTTTTATTGGGCATGCCATTGCTAACGTCCTATGTCCTATGTATACATTCCCGTTTCTCTTACAGTTGGAACAATAACATGTGTATTCTTACATTCAGTGTAGGTATGGTCGTCGCCTGCACAATCTGAGCAGTACTTTTTTCTTTTTCCGGACAGTCTCTCGTTGTGTGTTCTTCATATTTGTAGCAGGAGAAGCAAGTTTGCAGACTGATGAATGTCTCCTTCTTTATTTGATGTGGTGTGACTGACATGTTGAATATTAGAAAGCCCTGTTGTAAAACTTTCTCAGCCATTGACACTTCTTCAAACATGAGTATAGTCCTTTATCTTAATGACTTCTTCAATCTTCATCCACCTATTTTGGCGTTCAGTTCTTCTTTCAGGTCTTCCTCCCGATCTCTTGATCGACTTGACGAACAAAAACTGATCTTTTTGCTTTTTGTTCTGGTGGCATGACAACAATAAGGCCTTCATTGTAAAATATATCTCTTGCTTCTTTTGAAAGGATTTTATCTGAATCAAAGTCATCTTTACAGATTACTCTAAAACCTTCATTGGTGCTGAATATTCTAGTTAGTGGGACTTGCAGTTTGTTGTAAGTGATTTCTGCCACTTTTCCCCTTCCAATAGAGTGTCCCTTATCTCTATGTTTTATTCTAAT
>NW_024724060.1:0-5000 GCF_018991925.1 Homarus americanus | reverse complement strand
GGGTACCAGCGGCCATGGCGCCGGCACTCCCACCCCTGACTCCGTTCCTTCTCATTGAGTGGTAAATAGCCAATAGGAAAAGTGTTCCAGCAGAACATCTCTCGCAGAGTCATATACACACACAGTTTTAATGCATATACGCCCGTGTTCCGCCCTTACTCGGCCGCACCTTTGCCGCTTAAACTTTGACCTCTTTCCCCGTTCCCGCATGCCACAGCAGTGGCACTTGTTTATCCGGAGAAAGAGAGCGAGAGTCGCAGTATTAATTGGCGTGAGCGGCCTTTCCGGCTGCAGAACTAGTGCTCTATCCCGGCGAGCGCCGTTATGAGGCGCAACACCGTCTTTAACGCGTTTAGAGAGAACTCCCCCTGCCTCCCTCCCAGTCATGAGATAGACGGGGACTCGTGGCGAACTCTCAAAGAGAACGCCCACACCGCGTCTGACCGTGGGAGAGGGTGGAGGAGCGCGTGAGGAAGAGCACGGCGTCACCCAAGCATTCTCATCTCTCTGCCTGCACCACTACATGGTAGACTGCGGGCCCAGGCGCACTCATCAATTTAGGTTCCACTGCAATGCATGCCAAGCACTCTTTTCGAGGTGATAGACGAAATTCCGGCGGGGCTTACTTAAAAGATATCCGACCGGTTTCGTTTCCTCTTCGTGGGATGGAGTGCCTCTTAGAACATGTGCAGCATCAGCCATGAGCGGCCGACGGCCATTCGTGTCTCTGTGGACAGCAGGCAAAAGAGCGCCGCCCAAAGAAGTTAAGTAGGGCTTAATAACCGTCGCTTATGGTTGTGGTTGAATAAGGTACAAGTCCATGGACTTGCTAGTGATAGGCTTGTTTGTTTTAAGGGCACGCTCAAGGCGCTGGCGATTAAACCCTGGGCGAAGCTCGGTTCAAGTTACCTCGTGTCGGGAGACAGTCAGCAGGCACCGAACTCGCGAGCAACCGCGGATGTATATTTCCTAATTGAGGAGTGGCGGCGACAAGCCTTATGGCTGCCGCCGCCGCAATATGCGTTCAACTTGTCGATGTATCTGGTATTCTTTGCGATTCACATACCGATACGCAGTTTACGGTGGTCTTCATCGACCCACGGTACGAAAGTGGACCTCTGCTAAGAGTTGTGTATTTGCCATTTGGTCTTTTTATGACTAACCATCACAGGTCGAGTCTCAATGAAAGGGTTTTACAGACATAGCCCAAGTTTGTGGTTTGGGTTTGGCCGGACGACTTGTTGTTGTTTTTTGACACTTGAATTTCACTCTTTTTGGGTCAAGAGGCTTATTCGCCGGTAGTAAGGAACGGACGGGCAGCCGTCCAAAGCCCCGTCCGTCCTCCTCCTCCGGTCTTCGCGCTCTCGCCCGAGTGTGGTCCACCTACAGCGTGGTGGTACCTATTTTTGGTGCGGGGGCCGGGATTGTCCTCTTTCGCTGCTGGAGTTGCCAGAGCAGAGCACGAGACCGCCCAAATCAGGAGAGTAGTAGTAGTTTTAAGAGCGCCCCGTTCTCTTTCTCTCTGTTAATGATCCTTCCGCAGGTTCACCTACGGAAACCTTGTTACGACTTTTACTTCCTCTAAATGATCAAGTTTGGACATCTTTCCGTCAGCTCGAGGCGACGACCCCAGAAAACCCTCGCGGGCAACGGGGCCGACAATCCAAGAGCGCCAGTCCGAAGGCCTCACTAAATCATTCAATCGGTAGTAGCGACGGGCGGTGTGTACAGAGGGCAGGGACGTAGTCAGCGCAAGCTGATGACTTGCACTTACTGGGAATTCCTCGTTCATGGGAAACAATTGCAAGCCCCAATCCCTATCAAGAAAGGCTTTGAACGGGTTACCCGCTCCTCTCGGAGGGGGAAAACTCGTTGATCCCTTCAGTGTAGCGCGCGTGCGGCCCAGAACATCTAAGGGCATCACAGACCTGTTATTGCTCAATCTCGTGCGGCTAGAATTGCCGCTTATCCCTCTAAGAAGAAGTTGCGAACTGGACACCATTTTCTGGAGATCTGTCGACTACTTAGTAGGCCAGAGTCTCGTTCGTTATCGGAATTAACCAGACAAATCGCTCCACCAACTAAGAACGGCCATGCACCACCACCCACCGAATCGAGAAAGAGCTCTCAATCTGTCAATCCTTCCGGTGTCTGGGCCTGGTGAGGTTTCCCGTGTTGAGTCAAATTAAGCCGCAGGCTCCACTCCTGGTGGTGCCCTTCCGTCAATTCCTTTAAGTTTCAGCTTTGCAACCATACTTCCCCCGGAACCCAAAGACTTTGGTTTCCCGGAAGCTGCCCGCCGGGTCATGGAATAACGCCGGCGGATCGCTAGTTGGCATCGTTTATGGTTAGAACTAGGGCGGTATCTGATCGCCTTCGAACCTCTAACTTTCGTTCTTGATTAATGAAAACATCCTTGGCAAATGCTTTTGCAGTAGTTCGTCTTGCGACGGTCCAAGAATTTCACTTAGCGTCGCGTAATACTAATGCCCCCGCTTCGTTCCGACATTAGTCACTTCTGGTTCCGAAAACTGCAAAACAGAACCGAGGTCTCTATTCCATTATTCCATGCATCAATTATTCGCCATTCAAATAGCCTGCTCTGAGCACTCTAATTTTTTTCAAAGTAAACTTCAGCCACTCGACACTCGACAAAGAGCATCCTGTGCGAAATATGGGCGGTTGTTCGAGTGACAGTAAACACCGGCGGTGCACCGTCAGTCCGAACTGAGATCCAATTCCATTAGCTTTTAACCGCAACAACTTTAATATACGCTTATTGAGCTGAATTACCGCGGCTGCTGGCACCAGACTTGCCTCCAATGGATACTCGTTAAAGGATTTAAAGTGTACTCATTCCGATTGCGAGGCCTCGGATGAGACTCACATCGTTATTTTTCGTCACTACCTCCCCGTGCCGGGAGTAGGTAATTTGCGTGCCTGCTGCCTTCCTTAGATGTGGTAGCCGTTTCTCAGGCTCCCTCTCCGGAATCGAACCCTGATTCCCCGTTACCTGTTATAGCCATTGTAGGCGCATAACCTACAATCGAAAGCTGATAAGGCAGACACTTGAAAGAAGCGGCGCCGGTGCCGAGACCGTGCGCTCAGCCCGAAGTTATTCAGATTCACCACAGGTGGGTTACGGACCGGGGCCCGACCAGTTTTGAACTAATAAAAGCGCTCTTCCCTTGCGGTCAGAGACCAATTGCATGTATTAGCTCTAGAATTGCCACAGTTATCCAAGTAAGTGGGTTTACAGATCCAATGAAACATAGTTGATTTAATGAGCCATTCGCGGTTTCGCCTTAAATCGGCTTGTACTTACACATGCATGGCTTAATCTTTGAGACAAGCATATGACTACTGGCAGGATCAACCAGGTAGCTGCTGCTGTTGGCGGCGCCTATCACGGCGGCCAAAATAGTGAGATTGAGAGAGAGGCAGAAGACATTGGGCGAGGGACCGCACGTTGGCCTTAGAGAAATAGCAAACCAGATGATCAGATCTAACTGCACCTTCTCTTGCTATCCTCGGCGCCGGCAGCGCCACCGTGTGTGCCAATCTCCTCCCTTATCCGCTCCTCTTTGCCCTAGCTCCAGCGAGGCAGCCGACATTGGGCGAGGGACCGCACGTTGGCGAATCTCCTCCCTTATCCGCTCCTCTTCTCTTTGCCCCAGCGAGGCAGAAGACATTGGGCGAGGGACCGCACGTTGGCCTTAGAGAAATAGCAAACCAGATGATCAGATCAAACTGCACCTTCTCTCGCTATCCTCGGCGCCGGCAGCGCCACCGTGTGTGCCAATCTCCTCCCTTATCCTCTCCTCTTCTCTTTGCCCCAGCGAGGCAGCCGACATTGGCCGAGGGACCGCACGTTGGCCTTAGAGAAATAGCAAACCAGATGATCAGATCAAACTGCACCTTCTCTTGCTATCCTCGGCGCCGGCAGCGCCACCGTGTGTGCCAATCTCCTCCCTTATCCGCTCCTCTCCTCTTTACCCAGCTCCAGCGAGGCAGCCGACATTGGGCGAGGGACCGCACGTTGGCCAATCTCCTCCCTTATCCGCTCCTCTTCGCTTCTCTTTGCCCCAGCGAGGCATAAGACATTGGGCGAGGGACCGCACATTGGCCCATCTCCTCCTCTCTCTCTTTCTCTTACTGTTTGTGGGGACGTGGGCTCATGAGCGCCATCGTCGCCCAATATTGGTTAGGTTGTGTATTTCACGGGTGGGAACCGCCATCATCGTTGTTAGGTGATGGGGTAACCCAACGTGTGCTTTGACGAGTTTTGGCTGCTAAACTCTCTTTTTAGTATACTCGGCTCCCAGACTGCGCCCTGGTCGTGTTGAACCATGAGCGTTGTCTATGCACATTTAGGGTAGCCGTTTGCGCGTGGAATAGTGCAATGAATCTCGGTCAATAGACGGTTGGGCGCTGCATTGAAGGCCGGCACAGACGCGAAGACGGGGTGATCAGCCAACGCAAGTCCGCTAAGTTGGGCAGACAGCAAGGCGAAGGGGAGCCCCGTTCCGGACTGAAAGGCCGCAGCATATGCTGTGACGGAAACTAGTAGGGTGGCGACGTGTGCGCCGAGAGAGAGAGAGAGAGAGACGGAGTAAATAATGTCCAAACGGAAGAGAGACCTGGCAAGTGTAATTGATAGAGCGCGAGCCTACTCGCCATAAGCCCGCTCCACTGCCATTCCTCTGATCCAATGAGACTAAAATCTCTCTCTCTCCCTCCTTCTGCTCCAGCCATTGCAGGGCAGGGAAGCGACGGCAATTTTGGTTGTTGTTTTTGAATGCCGCGCTTTGCTTCGCAGAGGCGCCGAAGCGCTCCGCTGGGGGGCGGAAGATATTTCACACCGAATATGTGTGTGAAGGCACCCTCTCCCCTTAATATAGTGAAATAGTGCAATCCAGCATACAAGGTCGGACGATAGGACATTCACCGTACCGCACCTCGAGAGTGGATGTTGAGTAAGGTTAAAACCGGACTGTTCG
>NW_024724059.1:0-5561 GCF_018991925.1 Homarus americanus | reverse complement strand
TGTAGGAGGGAGATAGGATGGAACTGGTTCACAAATAGGGTGGTGGACGAGTGGAACAAGCTTGGCAAGTTGGTAGTAAGTGCTGGAACTTTGGAAAGTTTTATAAGGAGGCTAGATAGATTCGTGGATGATAGAGAAATGGTTGTAAGTCGAGACAGGAGCTACCATGCACAGGCCAACCAGCCTATTGCAGACTCCTTATTTTCCTATGTTCTTCTTATGTTCTTATTAAACATACTGCATAATCTAACCTCCCTCCATGTATGTGTGCAGGCTCATGTTTCCCCAATATTACAATATCATCAATCTCCTCCAAAAGTTTAACCATCTCCTTCCATTAATATTTCTGTGTCCCATATTACCCGGGACTTCGTGTCTATTATCATTAAATAGGCACTCAGGCATGTCTTCTTCCACACATTCTCAGTTGAAGGTAGAGTTGTCTCTCCTGCAACTCCACGTCCTTCCTCCTTTTCTTACTGCTGCACCTCCCCCATGCCCTGCCACAGCGCATCTGTGGCTTCTTATTGTAAATTGAGGAACCTGTATTATGCACGCTGCCACAATTGCACTCGCACGACACAACATGTTGCCCAGACTTTATTTTATTTCTACATTCTATTGAATTGTGATTTTTCCACAGTAATGACACTGACATTCACTTTGACATTTCCAGGCCATATGGCCCCACCACTTAATACACAGAACAGGTTGTTCAACAAACTTTGCGCTACTCCTATATCCTATTACATAAAATAATATCTTCTCCGGAACGTCTCCCTTCATCAAGGCTACCACTTGGTTCTTCTTCTCACCCCGGATTTCGTGTATCTTTGCCCACACGAATCGTGTATCGTCAAGAAGAAAAACAGGATCCAGTATAACCGGGTACATGAAGACGATCACCTTGGTGTGGTGTTTTCTGTCATCGTCATTATCACCTCCTTAAATCCTGTCGTCGTCAAAGACTTTACCGCCTCATCCCCAGCTACAGTCAGATAGGAGTTATTACGACCTTCCTTAAGCAGGGTTCAAATTTGTTACGCTCTCTTCCCAGTGTAGCAGCCCACAGAAACCGCTTATAGAATAACATCCGTAAATCACTTGGAAAGTTCAACCTCCTCCTACCTGAGCTGTTTACACCACCCGGGTACTGTCACGATGGTTCATTCGACCAACCTGCTGTGTTTTATTCTCAGTTGAATTCTTCCTGCTTTCTTCTGTGTGCCGTCCTTTTCTTCCTATCATACATGATCTCATCACTATCACTACCTTCACTTTTCTTCACCAACTCTCACCTCCTTTTTTTTTTATATTTTACTAACCACCTCTTGTAAACTGTCTACCACCTCCATTGTTGTTGGCCGCAGATCATCTGCTTCTGATTCTCTACTTGAAAGCCGCAGGTCGTCTTCTTTGCTGTTCAGTAGTACAATTTTTTCTTCTCTAGCTAAAGTCTTCACAAGTTTCTGCCCACCACTTGCCCCAGGCATAGTGCAAAGCTTAGGCAGCCAGTGAAAATGAGCAGTGTTGTCACAGAGTACAAGGCTGACACGTCCGACCAGCACACGACCAGCGTTCAGAGAATGGGGATGGGAAGAGAACTGACGAGACTTTGTCTGGTGAAACACCTTCCTACAAGACAACTTTGGAAAGCATCATCAGCGTTGCTTAATTCACGTTTTCCCCAAACAAAAGAAGGTAAACATGATAATGACAGTGAAGCAAACAAAAGACTTAGTTGGAAGCTCTAGTAATGAGAACCCCGTGTCTATTACTGTTGACCTTTGTAAGATGTGAACAAAAAGAAGAGACAAGAAATTGGACGTAGAGTTTTAAGAGATGTATTAAATATACAGTAAGTAAACAGACAAAATTATAGGAATTTTGTACAATCTAATACACTCTCTCTCTCTCTCTCACACACACCTCCTTTCAGCCAGTGGTCTCACACCCCGGACCATTCATACTCAGGTGCTAAAACTGAAGGACACAAATCCGTAGCAGTCCAATTATTAGCAATGGTGCAGCCCAAAAACTGCTGGCGAATTATATTAAGCCTTGGTATTATTATAATGGTTACAAGCGGATAATTGCTCATGAAATTCAAATATTGGTATTAATAAACGCTATTACAGAGAGTTAGAATTTCATAAATTTATATATTGTTTTCCGCACCTGTTACTTATAATCTGGGATATAGGTCAAAATATTGTAAGACTAAAGACCGGGGCATACATAATAAAACTTGGTGTATTGTAACCTCATAATGTTAATACACAACTGGATAAAATATATGTAAGGGTTTTTCTAAAGTACCGACATCCTGTTGAAATGACCAACAGTACTTTGCTCACTTGATCCATCTTTTCTTCCATCCCAGCCACACATTGTAACTAATCTTGAACTCAGACACTAGATGCCACAAACCGACCTTAGCGAGGGCTATTTTTACTGACGAAAAATACTGCGAATTTACAAAGGTCTTTACTTCATTTTTCTTTAGAACCGTCAAGTCAGAGTGACCTTCCCGTTACTAGTTTATGAAATAAAGTTGACATTGTGGAGTAAGGTCTAGTTTCTTCTACTAGACCTTCAGATTATTTAAATACCTGCCGTTACCACTGTCAATAGGTACATCATAAACACCGGGAGTTATTCTCACATGCTGTAGGACCGTTACCACTGTCAACAAGTAGATGATAAACACCGGGAGTTATCCTCACATGGTGTAGGACCGTTACCACTGTCAACAAGTAAATGATAAACACCGGGAGTTATCCTCACATGGTGTAGGACCGTTACCACTGTCAACAAGTAAATGATAAACAACGGGAGTTATCCTCACATGGTGTAGGACCATTACCACAGTCAACAAGTAGATGATAAACACCGAAGGTTATCCTCACATGGTGTAGGATCGTTACCACTGTCAACAAGTAGATAATAAACACCGGGAGTTATCCTCACATGCTGTAGGACCGTTACCATTGTCAACAAGTAGATGATAAACACCGGGAGTTATCCTGACACGCTGTAGGACCGTTACCATTGTCAACAAGTAAATGATAAAAAACCGGGAGTTATCCTCACATGCTGTAGGACCGTTACCACTGTCAACAAGTAGATGATAAACACCGGGAGTTATCCTGGCATGGTGTAGGACCGTTCTATGTTTGTCCACTACTTGGGGACATAAGTGAGCCATGTTTCTAAGTGTAGCTATGCACTAGTAATTACTACTAACATTCACCAATAAAATGATAGGTGAATTCCTCTGTGTCTTGGATACAAACACAATCATTTATTTATAGACACACGGAGCCTAGAGTCAGCTGGCAGCAGCAGCAACAAGTACTCTCTGTTGCATATTGCATGTTTCTTTTCTCCTTACGTGTCCGTCATGAATATTGCAGCAAATGCCGACTTTATTAGATTTCGAATGGATTATTTAATAATGTTTTGAATTAATTTCACAGATAAAGAGCTGGTAATGGAAGACTTGCATACTTTATATACCCAGCGTTCGGTGATGGAGTCTCGTACCAGCTCAAGTGAATACGATAATGACTTGGTGATACAAGTCAATAACCAACACAAGTCAATAACCAACACAAGTCAATGACCAACACAAGTCAATGACCAACACAAGTCAACGACAAACACAAGTCAATGACCAACACAAGTCAAGGAGCAACACAAGTCAATGATCAACACAAGTCAATACAAGTCAATGACCAACACAAGTCAATGACCAACACAAGTCAATGACCAACACAAGTCAACGACCAACACAAGTCAATGACCAACACAAGTCAAGGAGCAACACAAGTCAATGATCAACACAAGTCAATGACCAAAAAATGTCAAGGACCAACACAAGTCAAGGAGCAACACAAGTCAATGACCAACACAAGTCAATACAAGTCAATGACCAACACAAGACCAACACAAGTCAATACAAGTCAAGTGACCAACACAAGTCAATTACCAACACAAGTCAAGTCAATGCAAGCACAAGTCAATGACCAACACAAGTCAAGTCAAGGACCAACACAAGTCAAGTCAAGGGCCAACAGAAGTCTATGACCAACACAAGTCAACACAAGTCAATGACTAACACAAGTCAACACAAGTCAATGACCAACACAAATCAACACACGTCAATGACCAACACAAGTAAATGACCAACACAAGTCAACACAAGTCAATGACCAACACAAGTCAATGACCAACACAAGTCAATGACCAACACAAGTCAACACAAGTCAATGACCAACACAAGTCAACACACAAACAACACAAGTCAACACCAATGACCAACACAAGTCAATGACCAACACAAGTCAATGACCAACACAAGTCAATGACCAACACAAGTCAATGACCAACACAAGTCAACGACCAACACAAGTCAAGGAGCAACACAAGTGATCAACACAAGTCAATGACCAAAAAATGTCAAGGACCAACACAAGTCAATACAAGTCAATGACCAACACAAGTCAATTACCAACACAAGTCAAGTAGCAGCACAAGTCAATGACCAACACAAGTCAAGGACCAACACAAGTCAAGGGCCAACAGAAGTCTATGACCAACACAAGTCAACACAAGTCAATGACTAACACAAGTCAACACAAGTCAATGACCAACACAAATCAACACACGTCAATGACCAACACAAGTAAATGACCAACACAAGTCAACAGAAGTCAATGACCAACACAAGTCAATGACCAACACAAGTCAATGACCAACACAAGTCAACACAAGTCAATGACCAACACAAGTCAACACAGGTTAATGACCAATGACGAACACAAGTCAACACAAGTTAATGAACAATGACCAACACAAGTCAATGACCAACACAAGTCAATGACCAACACAAGTCAACACAAGTCAATGACCAACACAAGTCAATGACCAACACAAGTCAAGGAGCAACACAAGTCAATGATCAACACAAGTCAATGACCAAAAATGTCAAGGACCAACACAAGTCAAGGAGCAACACAAGTCAATGACCAACACAAGTCAATACAAGTCAATGACCAACACAAGTCAATACCAACACAAGTCAAGTAGCAGCACAAGTCAATGACCAACACAAGTCAAGGACCAACACAAGTCAAGGGCCAACAGAAGTCTATGACCAACACAAGTCAACACAAGTCAATGACTAACACAAGTCAACACAAGTCAATGACCAACACAAATCAACACACGTCAATGACAAACACAAGTAAATGACCAACACAAGTCAATGACCAACACAAGTCAACACAAGTCAATGACCAACACAAGTCAATGACCAACACAAGCCAACACAAGTCAATGACCAACACAAGTCAACACAGGTTAATGACCAATGACGAACACAAGTCAACACAAGTTAATGAACAATGACCAACACAAGTCAATGACCAACACAAGTCAATGACCAACACAAGTCAATGACCAACACAACAACACAAGTCAATGACCAACACAAGTCAATGACCAACACAAGTCAGCAATGGCTAGAGCGACAGTAATGGGTGCGACTCAGAATGGGT
>NW_024724058.1:0-18726 GCF_018991925.1 Homarus americanus | reverse complement strand
AACCCACGATCTTCTAATTGTGACCGGGGAACGCTACCTCTGGGCCACCAGGACACTAAAAGCAGTCCTAGACTCTGTTATGTTTCACACAAAGCCTGTTCAACGAGCTTTTGGCACCGTGAACCTCTAATGGGGACCACCCGTGCCGTTTAGGTGATCAGAGCAACGTTTTACCAAATGCGGCTTCGAAACACGAGGATCCATATATATTTCATTATCCCAATAAAGCATGCGGACTTCTACATATAATCAACACCTCACCCCACCAGGATTTGAACCCACGATCCTATAATTGGGACCGGGGGATGCTACCTCTGGGCCACCAGGAACAATAAAAGCAGTCCTAGACTCTACTATATTTCACACAAAGCCTATTCAACGAGCTTAAGGCGCCGTAAACCTCTAATGAGGACCACCCGTGCCGCTTATTTGATCAGAGCAACGTTTTACCAAATGCGGCTTCGAAACACGAGGATCCATATATATTTCATTAGCCCAATAAAGCACGCGGACTTCTTCATATAATCAACACCTCACCCCACCAGGATTCGAACCCACGATCTTCTAATTGTGACCGGGGAACGCTACCTCTGGGCCACCAGGACACTAAAAGCATTCCTAGACTCTGATATATTTCACACAAAGCCTGTTCAACAAGCTTATGGTTCCGTGAACCTCTAATGAGGACCACCCGTGCCGCTTAGGTGATCAGAGCAACGTTTTACCAAATGCGGCTTCGAAACACGAGGATCCATATATATTTCATTAGCCCAATAAAGCACGCGGACTTCTACATATAATCAACACCTCACCCCACCAGGATTTGAACCCACGATCTTATAATTGTGACCGGGGGACGCTACCTCTGGGCCACCAGGAACAATAAAAGCAGTCCTAGACTCTGCTATATTTCACACAAAGCCTGGTCAACGAGCTTAAGGCACGGTAAACCTCTAATGAGGACCACCCGTGCCGCTTAGGTGATCAGAGCAACGTTTTACCAAATGCGGCTTCGAAACACGAGGATCCATATATATTTCATTAGCCCAATAAAGCACGCAGACTTCTACATATAATCAACACCTCACCCCACCAGGATTTGAACCCACGATCTTATAATTGTGACCGGGGATCGCTACCTCTGGGCCACCAGGACAATAAACGCAGTCCTAGACTCTTCTATATTTCACACAAAACCTGTTCAACGAGCTTATGGCGCTGTGAACCACTATAGGGGACCACCCGTGCTGCTTAGGTGATCAGAGCAACGTTTTACCAAATGCGGCTTCGAAACACGAGGATCCATATATATTTCATTAGCCCAATAAAGCATGCGGACTTCTACATATAATCAACACCTCACCCCCCAGTATTCGAACCCACGATCTTATAATTGTGACCGAGTAACGCTACCTATGGGCCACCAGGACACTATAAGCAGTCCTAGACTCTGTTATATTTCACACAATGCCTGTTCAACGAGCTTATGGCGCCGTGAACCCCTAATGAGGACCACCAGTGCCGCTTATGTGTTCAGAGTAACGTTTTACTAAATCCGGCTTCGAAACACGAGATCCATATATATTTCATTAGCCCAATAAAGCACGCAGACTTCTACATATAATCAACACCTCACCCCACCAGGATTTGAAACCACGATATTATAATTGTGACCGGGGAATGCTACCTCTGGGCCACTAGGACAATAAAAGCAGCCCTAGACTCTGCTATATTTCTCACAAAGCCTGTTCAACGAGCTTATGGCGCTGTGAACCACTATAGGGGAACCACCCGTGCCGCTTAGGTGATCAGAGCAACGTTTTACTAAATGCGGCTTCGAAACACGAGTATCCATATATATTTCATTAGCCCAATAAAGCACGCAGACTTCTACATATAATCAACACCTCACCCCACCAGGATTTGAACCCACGATCTTATAATTGTAACCGGGGATCGCTACCTCTGGGCCACCAGGACAATAAAAGCCGTCCTAGACTCTTCTATATTTCACACAAAACCTGTTCAACGAGCTTATGGCGCTGTGAACCACTATAGGGGACCACCCGTGCTGCTTAGGTGATCAGAGCAACGTTTTACCAAATGCGGCTTCGAAACACGAGGATCCATATATATTTCATTAGCCCAATAAAGCACGCGGACTTCTACACATAATCAACACCTCACCCCACCAGGATTTGAACCCACGATCTTCTAATTGTGACAGGGGAACGCTACCTCTGGGCCACCAGGACAATAAAAGCAATCCTAGACTCTGCTATATTTCAAACAAAGCCTGTTCAACGACCTTATGGCGCCGTGAACCTCTAATGGGGACCACCTGTGCCGCTTAGGTGATCAGAGCAACGTTTTACCAAATCCGGCTTCGAAAAACGAGGATCCATATATATTTCATTAGCCCAATAAAGCACGCAGACTTTTACATATAATCAAAACCTCACCCCACCAGGATTTGAACCCACGATCTTATAATTGTGATGGGGAACGCTACCTCTAGGCCACCAGGACAATAAAAGCAGTCCTACACTCTACTATATTTCACACAAAGCCTATTCAACGACCTTATGGCGCCATGAACCTCTAATCGGGACCACCCGTGCCCCTTAGGTGATCAGAGCAACGTTTTACCATATCCGGCTTGGAAACACGAGTATCCATATATATTTCATTAGCCCAATAAAGCACTCGGACTTCTACATATAATCAACACCTCACCCCACCAGGACTCAAACCCACGATCTTCTAATTGTGACCGGGGAACGCTACCTCTGGGCCACCAGGACACTAAAAGCAGTCCTAGACTCTGCTATATTTCACACAAAGCCTGTTCAACGAGCTTTTGGCGCCGTGAACCTCTAATGGGGACCACCCGTGCCGTTTAGGTGATCAGAGCAACGTTTTACCAAGTGCGGCTTCGAAACACGAGGATCCATATATATTTCATTATCCCAATAAAGCATGCAGACTTCTACATATAATCAACACCTCACCCCACCAGGATTTGAACCCACGATCTTATTATTGTGACCGAGGGACGCTACCTCTGGGCCACCAGGAACAATAAAAGCAGTCCTAGACTCTACTATATTTCACACAAAGCCTATTCAACGAGCTTAAGGCGCCGTAAACCTCTTATGAGGACCACCCGTGCCGCTTAGGTGATCAGAGCAACGTTTTACCAAATGCGGCTTCGAAAAACGAGGATCCATATATATTTCATTAGCCCAATAAAGCACGCGGACTTCTTCATATAATCAACACCTCACCCCACCAGGATTCGAACCCACGATCTTCTAATTGTGACCGGGGATCGCTACCTCTGGGCCACCAGGACAATAAAAGCAGTCCAGACTCTTCTATATTTCACACAAAGCCTGTTCAACGAGCTTATGGCGCCGTGAACCTCTAATGGGGACCACCCGTGCCGCTTAGGTGGTCAGAGCAACGTTTTACCAAATGCAACTTCGAAACACGAGGATCCATATATATTTCATTAGCCCAATAAAGCACTCGGACTTCTACATACAATCAACACCTCACCCCACCAGGATTCAAACCCACGATCTTCTAATTGTGACCGGGGAACGCTACCTCTGGGCCACCAGGACACTAAAAGCAGTCCTAGACTCTGCTATATTTCACACAAAGCCTGTCTAACGTTTTTGCCGGAACCTCTAATGGGACCCACCGCGCTGCTTAGGTGATCAGAGCAACGTTTTACCAAATGCGGCTTCGAAACACGAATATCCATATATATTTCATTATCGCAATAAAGCACGCGGACTTCTACATATAATCAACACCTCACCCCACCAGGATTCAAACCCACGATCTTATAATTGTGACCGGGGTATGCTACCTCTGGGCCACCAGGACAATAAAAGCAGTCCAAGTCTCTACTATATTTCACACAAAGCCTGTTCAACGACCTTATGGCTCCATGATCCACTAATGGGGACCACCTGTGCCGCTTAGGTGATCAGAGCAACGATTTACCAAATCCGGTTCGAAACACGAGGATCCATATATATTTCATTAGCCCAATAAAGCACGCAGACTTCTACATATAATCAACACCTCACCCCACCAGGATTTGAAACCACGATCTTATAATTGTGACCGGGGAATGCTACCTATGGGCCACTAGGACAATAAAAGCAGCCCTAGACTCTGCTATATTTCACACAAAGCCTGTTCAACGAGCTTATGGCGCTGTGAACCACTATAGGGGACCACCCGTGCTGCTTAGGTGATCAGAGCAACGTTTTACCAAATGCGGCTTCGAAACACGAGGATCCATATATATTTCATTAGCCCAATAAAGCACGCAGACTTCTACACATAATCAACACCTCACCCCACCAGGATTTGAACCCACGATCTTCTAATTTGCATAGGAACGCTACTCTGGGCCAACAGGACAATAAAAGCACCCAGACTTATATTTCGTAAAATTAAAGCCTGTTCAACGAGCTTATGGGGCTGTGAACCACTATAGGGGACCACCCGTGCCCCTTAGGTGATCAGAGCAACGTTTTACCAAATGCGGCTTCAAAACACGAGGATCCATATATATTTCATTAGCCCAATAAAGCACGCGTCTTCTACATATAATCAACACCTCACCCACCAGGATTTGAAACCACGATCTTATAAATGTGACGGGGGAACGCTACCTCTGGGCAACCAGGACAATAAAAGCAGTCCTACACTCTACTATATTTCACACAAAGCCTGTTCAACGACCTTATGGCGCCATGAACCTCTAATCGGGACCATCCGTGCCCCTTAGGTGATCAGAGCAACGTTTTACCATATCCGGCTTGGAAACACGAGTAGCCATATATATTTCATTAGCCCAATAAAGCACCTCGGACTTTACATAATCAACACCTCACCCCACCAGGATTCAAACCACGATCTATAACAGGCTGGTATATACCTAATGTTCAGACAACAAAAGCAGTCCAAGCTCCCTACTATATTTCACACAAAGCCTGTTCAACGACCTTATGGCTCCATGAACTCTAATGGGGACCACCTGTGCCGCTTTTAGGGTGATCAGATAAATTTACCAAATGCGTTTCAAACACGAGATCCATATATATTCTATATTAGTCTAAAGCACGCGGACTTCTTCATATAATCAACACCTCACCCCACCAGGATACGAACCCACGATCTTCTAATTGTGACCGGGGAACGCTACCTCTGGGCCAACAGGACACTAAAAGCAGTCCTAGACTCTGCTATATTTCACACAAAGCCTGTTCAACGAGCTTAAGGCGCCGTAAACCTCTAATGAGGACCACCCGTGCCGCTTAGGAGATCAGAGCAACGTTTTACCAAATGCGGCTTTGAAACACGATGATCCATATATATTTCATTAGCCCAATAAAGCACGCGGACTTCTTCATATAATCAACACCTCACCCCACCAGGATTTGAACCCACGATCTTCTAATTGTGACGGGGGAACGCTACCTCTGGGCCACCAGGACAATAAAAGCAGAACTAGACTCTGCTATATTTCACACAAAGCCTGTTCAACGAGCTTATGGCGCTGTGAACCACAATAGGGGACCACCTGTGCCGCTTAGGTGATCAGAGCAACGTTTTACCAAATCCGGCTTCGAAACACGAGGATCCATATATATTTCATTAGCCCAATAAAGCACGCAGACTTCTACATATAATCAACACCTCACCCCACCAGGATTTCAACCCACGATCCTATAATTGTGACCGGGGAATGCTACCTCTGGGCCACTAGGACAATAAAAGCAGTCCTAGACTCTGCTATATTTCACACAAAGCCTGTTCAACGAGCTTATGGCGCTGTGAACCAAAATAGGGGACCACCCGTGCCGCTTAGGTGATCAGAGCAACGTTTTACCAAATGCGGCTTCGAAACACGAGGATCCATATATATTTCATTAGCCCAATAAAGCACGCGGACTTTCATATAATCAACACCTCACCCTACCAGGATTTGAACCCACGATCTTATAATTGTGACCGGGGACGATACTTCTGGGCCACTAGGAACAATAAAAGCAGTCCTAGACTTCAGCGATATTTCACACAAAGCCTGTTCAACGAGCTTAAGGCAATCAGAAACTCCCACGAGGACCACCTGCCCGCTTAGGTGATCAGAGCAACGTTTTACCAAATGCGGCTTCGAAACACGAGGACCCATATATATTTCATTAGCCCAATAAAGCACGCGGACTTCTTCATATAATCAACACCTCACCCCACCAGGATTCGAACCCACGATCTTATAATTGTGACCGGGGGCCGCTACCTCTGGGCCACCAGGAACAATGAAAGCAGTCCTAGACTCTGCTATATTTCACAAAAAGCCTGTTCAACAAGCTTAAATCACCGTAAACCTCTAATGAGGACCACCCGTGCCGCTTAGGTGATCAGAGCAACCTTTTACCAAATTCGGCTTCGAAACACGTGGATCCATATATATTTCATTAGCCCAATAAAGCACGCGGACTTCTTCATATAATCAACACCTCACCCCACCAGGATTCGAACCCACGATCTTCTAATTGTGTCTGGGGATCGCTACCTCTGGGCCACCAGGACACTAAAAGCATTCCTAGACTCTGCTATATTTCACACAAAGCCTGTTCAACGAGCTTATGGCGCCGTGAACCTCTAATGTGGACCACCCGTGCTGCTTAGGTGATCAGAGCAACGTTTTACCAAATGCGGCTTCGAAACACGAGGATCCATATATATTTCATTAGCCCAATAAAGCACGCGGACTTCTACATATAATCAACATCTCACCCCACCAGGATTCAAACCCACGATCTTATAATTGTGACCGGGGTATGCTACCTCTGGGCCACCAGGACAATAAAAGCAGTCCAAGTCTCTACTATATTTCACACAAAGCCTGTTCAACGACCTTATGGCTCCATGAACCACTAATGGGGACCACCTGTGCCGCTTAGGTGATCAGAGCAACGTTTTACCAAATCCGGCTTCGAAACACGAGGATCCATATATATTTCATTTGCCCAATAAAGCACGCAGACTTCTACATATAATCAACACCTCACCCCACCAGGATTTGAACCTACGATCTTATAATTGTGACCGGGGAATGCTACCTCTGGGCCACTAGGACAATAAAAGCAGCCTTAGACTCTGCTATATTTCACACAAAGCCTGTTCAACGAGCTTATGGCGTTGTGAACCACTATAGGGAAAACCAAAAGCGCTTTAGGTATCGAATACCAAATGCGGCTTCGAAAACGAGGATCCATATATATTTCCATTAGCCCAATGAAAGCACGTGACTTAATATAATCGTTAATTCACCCCACCAGATTTGGAACCCACTACCTCTAATTGTGACGGGAAACGCTACCTCTGGGCCACCAGGACAATAAAAGTAGTCTGTAGACTCATTATATTTACACAGCCTGTTCAATGAGCTTATGGCTTGTGAACCACTATAGGGGAATTCACCCGTGTCATGTAGTGATCAGAGCAACGCTTACCAAATGGCTTCGAAACACGAGGATCCATATATATTTCATTAGCCCAATAAAGCACGCGGACTTTTACACATAATCAACACCTCACCCCACCAGGATTTGAACCCACGATCTTCTAATTATGACAGGGAATGCTACCTCTGGGCCACCAGGACAATAAAAGCAGTCCTAGACTCTGCTATATTTCACACAAAGCCTGTTCAATGAGATTATGGCGCCGTGAACCTCTAATGGGGACCACCCGTGCTGCTTAGGTGATCAGAGCAATGTTTTACGAAATGCAGCTTCGAAACACGAGGATCCAAATATATTTCATTAGCCCAATAAAGCACTCGGACTTCTACATATAATCAACACCTCACCCCACCAAGATTCAAACCCACGATCTTATAATGACTGGGTATACCTCTGGGCCACCAGGACAAAGCAAAAGCAGTCCCAGACTTTGCTATATTTCACAAAGCCTGTTCAACGACCTTATGGCGCCCATGAACTCTCTAATGGGGACCACCGCGTCTCTTAGGTGATCAGAGCAACGTTTTACCATATCCGCTTGGAAACGAGTATCCATATATATTTATTAGCCCAATAAAGCACTCGACTACAATCAACTCTCACCCCACTAAGATCTGTAAACCCACGATCTTATAATTGTGACCGGGGAACGCTACCTCTGGGCATCCAGGAAAATAAAAGCAGTCCTAGACTCTGCTATATTTCACACAAAGCCTGTTCAACGAGCTTATGTCGCCGTGAACCTCTAATGGGGACCACCCGTGCCGCTTAGGTGATCAGAGCAACGTTTTACCAAATGCGGCTTCAAAACACGAGGGTCCATATATATTTCTATTAGCCCAATAAAGCATGCGGACTTCATATAATCAACACTCACCCCACCAGGATTTGAAACCCATGATCTTATAATTGTGACCGGGGGACGCTACCTCTGGGCCACCAGGAACAATAAAAGCAGTCCTAGACTCTGCTATATTTCACACAAAGCCTGTTCAACGAGCTTAAGGCACCGTAAACATCTAATGAGGACCACCTGTGCCGCTTAGGTGATCAGAGCAACGTTTTACCAAATGCGGCTTCGAAACACGAGGATCCATATATATTTCATTAGCCCAATAAAGCATGCGGACTTGTACATATAATCAACACCTCATCCCACCAGGATTTGAACCCACAAACTTATAATTGTGACCGGTGAATGCTACCTCTGGGCCACCAGGACAATAAAAGCAGTCCTAGACTCTTCTGTATTTCACACAAAGCCTGTTCAACGAGCTTATGGCGCCGTGAACCTCTAATGGGGACCACCCGCGCCGCTTAGGTGATCAGAGCAACGTTTTACCAAATGCGGCTTCGAAACCCGAGGATCCATATATTTTTCATTAGCCCAATAAGGCACGCAGACTTCTACATATAATCAACACCTCACCCCACCAGGATTTGAACCCACGATCTTATATTTGTGACCGAGGGATGCTACCTCTGGGCCACCAGGACAATAAAAGCAGTCAAAGTCTCTACTATATTTCACACAAAGCCTGTTCAACGACCTTATGGCTCCATGAACCTCTAATGGGGACCACTTGTGCCGCTTAGGTGATCAGAGCAACGTTTTACCAAATCCGACTTCGAAACACGAGGATCCATATATATTTCATTAGCCCAATAAAGCAACCAGACTTCTACATATAATCAACACCTCACCCCACCAGGATTTGAACCCACGATCTTATAATTGTGACCGGGGAATGCTACCTCTGGGCCACTAGGACAATAAAAGCAGTCGTAGACTCTGTTATGTTTCACACAAAGCCTGTTCAACGAGCTTTTGGCGCCGTGAACCTCTAATGGGGACCACCCGCGCCGCTTAGGTGATCAGAGCAACGTTTTACCAAATGCGGCTTCGAAACACGAGGATCCATATATATTTCATTAGCCCAATAAAGCACGCGGACTTCTTCATATAATCTACACCTCACCCCACTAGGATTCGAACCCACGATCTTCTAATTGTGGCCGGGGTATGCTACCTCTGGGCCACCAGGACAATAAAAGCAGTCAAAGTCTCTACTCTATTACACACAAAGCCTGTTCAACGACCTTATGGCTCCATGAACCTCTAATGGGGACCACCCGTGCCGCTTAGGTGATCAGAGCAACGTTTTACCAAATGCGGCTTCGAAACACGAGGATCCATATATATTTCATTAGCCCAATAAAGCACGCGGACTTCTTCATATAATCAACACCTCACCCCACCAGGATTCGAACCCACGATCTTCTAATTGTGACCGGGGATCGCTACTTCTGGGCCACCAGGACACTAAAAGCATTCCTAGACTCTGCTATATTTCACACAAAGCCTGTTCAACGAGCTTATGGCGCTGTGAACCTCTAATGAGGACCACCCGTGCCGCTTAGGTGATCAGAGCAACGTTTTACCAAATCCGGCTTCGAAACACGAGGATCCATATATATTTCATTAGCCCAATAAAGCACGCAGACTTCTACATATAATCAACACCTCACCCCACCAGGATTTGAACCCACGATCTTATAATTGTGACAGGGGAATGCTACCTCTGGGCCACTAGGACAATAAAAGCAGTCAAAGTCTCTACTATATTTCACACAAAGCCTGTTCAACGACCTTATGGCTCCATGAACCTCTAATGGGGACCACCTGTGCCGCTTAGGTGACCAGAGCAACGTTTTACCAAATCCGGATTCGAAACACGAGGATCCATATATATTTCATTAGCCCAATAAAGCACGCGGACTCCTACATATAATCAACACCTCACCCCACCAAGGTTCGAACCCACGATCTTATAATTGTGACCGGGGGACGCTACCTCTGGGCCACCAGGAACATTAAAAGCAGTCCTAGTCTCTGCTATATTTCACACAAAGCCTGTTCAACGAGCTTAAGGCACCGTAAACCTCTAATGAGGACCACCCGTGCCGCTTAGGTGATCAGCGCAACGTTTTACCAAATGCGGCTTCGAAACACGAGGATCCATATATATTTCATTAGCCCAATAAAGCACGCGGACTTCTTCATATAATGAACACCTCACCCCACCAGGATTCGAACCCACGATCTTCTAATTGTGACCGGGGATCGCTACCTCTGCGCCACCAGGACACTAAAAGCATTCCTAGACTCTGCTATATTTCACACAAAGCCTGTTCAACGAGCTTATGGCGCCGTGAACCTTTAATGAGGACCACCCGTGCCGCTTAGGTGATCAGAGCAACCTTTTCCCAAATGCGGCGTCGAAACACGAGGATCCATATATATTTCATTAGCCCAATAAAGCACGCGGACTTGTACATATAATCAACACCTCATCCCACCAGGATTTGAACCCACGATCTTATAATTGTGACCGGGGAATGCTACCTCTGGGCCACCAGGACAATAAAAGCAGTCCTAGACTCTTCTATATTTCACACAAAGCCTGTTCAACGAGCTTATGGCGCCGTGAACCTTCTAATGGGGACCACCCGTGCCGCTTAGGTGATCAGAGCAACGTTTTACCAAATGCGGCTTCGAAACACGAGGATCCATATATATTTCATTAGCCCAATAAAGCACGCGGACTTCTACATATAATCAACACCTCACCCCACCAGGATTCAAACCCACGATCTTATAATTGTGACCGGGGTTTGCTACCTCTGGGCCACCAGGACAATAAAAGCAGTCCAAGTCTCTACTATATTTCACACAAAGCCTGTTCAACGACCTTATGGCTCCATGAACCACTAATGGGGACCACCTGTGCCGCTTAGGTGATCAGAGCAACGTTTTACCAAAACCGGCTTCGAAACACGAGGATCCATATATATTTCATTAGCCCAATAAAGCATGCAGACTTCTACATACAATCAACACCTCACCCCACCAGGATTTGAACCCACGATCTTATAATTGTGACCGGGGAATGCTACCTCTGGGCCACTAGGACAATAAAAGCAGCCCTAGACTCTGCTATATTTCACACAAAGCCTTTTCAACGAGCTTATGACGCTGTGAACCACTATAGGGGACCACCCGTGCCGCTTAGGTGATCAGAGCAACGTTTTACCAAATGCGGCTTCGAAACACGAGGATCCATATATATTTCATTAGCCCAATAAAGCACGCGGGCTTCTTCATATAATCAACACCTCACCCCACCAGGATTTAAACCCATGATCTTATGATTGTGACCAGGGAATGCTACCTCTGGGCCACCAGGACAATAAAAGCAGTCCTAGACTCTGCTATATTTCACACAAAGCCTGTTAAACGAGCTTATGGAGCCGTGAACCTCTAATGGGGACGGCCCGTGCCGCTTAGGTGATCAGAGCAACGTTTTACCAAATGCTGCTTCGAAACACGAGGATCCATATATATTTCATTAGCCCAATAAAGCACGCGGAGTTCTACATATAATCAACACCTCACCCCACCAGGATTTGAACCCACGATCTTATAATTGTGACCGGGGGACGGTACCTCTGGGCCACCAGGAACAATAGAAGCAGTCCTAGACTCTGCTATATTTCACACAAAGCCTGTTCAACGAGCTTAAGGCGCCGTGAACCTCTAATGTGGACCACCCGTGCCGCTTAGGAGATCAGAGCAACGTTTTTCCAAATGCGGCTTCGAAACATGAGAATCCATATATATTTCATTAGCCCAATAAAGCACGCGGACTTCTTCATATAATCAACACCTCACCCCACCAGGATTTAAACCCACGATCTTCTAATTGTGACGGGGGAACGCTACCTCTGGGCCACCAGGACACAAAAAGCAGTCCCAGACTCGCTATATTTCACATAAAGCCCGTCAACGGTTTCTATGCTGTGAACTAATTATAGGGGACCTCACCTGCGCCGCTTAGGTGATCAGAGCAACGTTTATCAAATCTGGCCTGAAACACGAGGATCCATATATATTCTCCATTAGCCCAATAAAGCACGTGAGTCTACTTATAATCAACACCTCACCCCACCAGGATTTGAACCCACGATCTTATAATTGTGACCGGGAACGCTACCTCTGGGCCACTAGGACAATAAAAGCAGTCCTACACTCTGCTATATTTCACACAAATCCTGTTCAACGAGCTTATGGCGCCGTGAACCTCTAATGGGGACCACCCGTTCCGCTTAGGTGATCAGAGCAACGGTTTACCATATCCGGCTTGGAAACACGAGTATCCATATATATTTCATTAGCCCAATAAAGCACTCGAACTTCTACATATAATCAACACCTCACCCCACCAGGATTAAAACCCACGATCTTATAATTGTGAACGGGGTATGCTACCTCTGGGCCACCAGGACAATAAAAGCAGTCCTAGACTCTACTATATTTCACACAAAGCCTGTTTAACGACCTTATGGCACCATGAACCTCTAATGGGGACCACCCGTGCCCCTTAGGTGATCAGAGCAACGTTTTACCATATCCGGCTTGAAAACACGAGTATCCAAATATATTTCATTAGCCCAATAAAGCACTCGAACTTCTACATATAATCAACACCTCACCCCACCAAGATTCAAACCCACGATCTTATAATTGTGACCGGGGTAAGCTACATCTGGGCCACCAGGACAATAAAAGCAGTCCAAGTCTCTACTATTTTTCACACAAAGCCTGTTCAACGAGCTTATGACGCTGTGAACCACTATAGCGGACCACCCGTGCCGCTTAGGTGATCAGAGCAACGTTTAACCAAATGCGGCTTCGAAACCCGAGAATCCATATATATTTCATTAGCCCAATAAAGCATGCAGACTTCTACATATAATCAACAACTCACCCCACCAGGATTTGAAACCACGATCTCATAATTGTGACCGGGGGACGCTACCTCTGGGCCACCAGGAACAATAAAAGCAGTCCTAGACTCTGCTATATTTCACACAAAGCCTGTTCAACGAGCTTAAGGCACCGTATACCTCTAATGAGGACCACCCGTGCCGCTTAGGTGATCAGAGCAACGTTTTACCAAATGCGGCTTCAAACACGAGGATCCATATATTTCATTAGCCCAATAACGCACGCGGACTTTTACATATAATCAACACCTCACCCCACCAGGATTTGAACCCACGATCTTATAATTGTGACCGGGGAACGCTACCTCTGGGCCACCAGGACAATAAAAGCAGTCCTAGACTCTGCTATATTTCACACAAAGCCTGTTCAACGAGCTTATGGCGCTCTGAACCACTATAGGGAACCACCCGTGTCGCTTAGGTGATCAGAGCAATGTTTTACCAAATGCGGCTTCGAAACACGAGGATCCATATATATTTCATTAGCCCAATAAAGCACGCGGACTTTTACACATAATCAACACCTCACCCGACCAGGATTTGAACCCATGATCTTCTAATTATGACAGGGGAATGCTACCTCTGGGCCACCAGGACAATAAAAGCAGTCCTAGACTCTGCTATATTTCACACAAAGCCTGTTCAATGAGATTATGGCGCCGTGAACCTCTAATGGGGACCACCCGTGCTGCTTAGGTGATCAGAGCAATGTTTTACCAAATGCAGCTTCGAAACACGAGGATCCATATATATTTCATTATCCCAATAATGCACGCGGACTTCTACATATAATCAACACCTCACCCCACCAGGATTTGAGCCCATGATCTTATAATTGTGACCGGGGAACGCTGCCTCTGAACTACCAGGAAACTAATAGCAGTCCTAGACTGTTATATTTCACACAAAGCCTGTTGAATGAGCTTATGGCGCAGTGAACCTCTAATGGGGACCACCAGTGCCGCTTAGGTTATCAGAGCAACGTCTTACCAAATCTGGCTTGGAAACTCGAGGATCCATATATATTTCAATAGCCCAATAAAGCACGCGGACTTCTACATATAATCAAAACCTCACCCCACCAGGATTTGAACCCACGATCTTTTAATTGTGACCGGCGAACGCTACCTCTGGGCCACCAGGACAATAAAAGCAGTCCTAGACTCTACTATATTTCACACAAAGCCTGTTCAACGACTTTATGGCGCCATGAACCTCTCATGGGGACCACCCATGCCCCTTAGGTGATCAGAGCAACGTTTTACCATATCCGGCTTGGAAACACGAGTATCCATATATATTTCATTAGCCCAATAAAGCACTTGGACTTCTACATATAATCAACACCTCACCCCACCAGGATTTGAACTCACGATCTTCAATTGTGACGGGGAACGCTACTTGGGCCAACAGGACAATAAAAGCAGTCCCAGACTCTGCCATATTTCGCTAATAAAGCCTGTTCAACGACGCAGGCGCTGTGAACCACTATAGACCACCCAAAGTTGCTTAGGGTTATCAGAGCAACGTTTTACCAAATGCGGCTTGAAACACGAGATCCATTTATATTTCATTAGCCCAATAAAGCACGCGGATTTCTTCATATATTCAACACCTCACCCCACCAGGGTTCGAACCCACGATCTTCTAATTGTGACCGGGGAACGCTACCTCTGGGCTACCAGGACACTAAAAGCAGTCCTAGACTCTGCTATATTTCACAGAAAGCCTGTTCAATGAGCTTATGGCGCTGTGAACCTCTAATGGGGACCACCCGTGCCGCTTAGGTGATCAGAGCAACGTTTTACCAAATGAGGCTTCGAAACACGAGGATCCATATATATTTCATTATCCCAATAATGCACGCGGTCTTCTACATATAATCAACGCCTCACCCCACCAGGATTTGAGACCATGATCTTATAATTGTGACCGGGGAACGCTGCCTCTGAACCACCAGGAAACTAATAGCAGTCCTAGACTGTTACATTTCACACAAAGCCTGTTGAATGAGCTTATGGCACCGTGAACCTCTAATGGGGACCACCAGTGCCGCTTAGGTTATCAGAGCAACGTCTTACCAAATCTGGCTTGGAAACTCGAGGATCCATATATATTTCAATAGCCCAATAAAGCACGCGGACTTCTACATATAATCAAAACCTCACCCCACCAGGATTTGAACCCACGATCTTTTAATTGTGACCCGGGAACGCTACATCTGGGCCACCAGGACAATAAAAGCAGTCCTACACTCTGCTATATTTCACACAAATTCTGTTCAACGAGCTTATGGCGCCGTCAACCTCTAATGGGGACCACCTGCACTGTAGGTGATCAGAGCAACGTTTACAAAATGCGTCAAACAGAGACCAAATGTATATTTCATTAGCCTAATAAAGCACTTTGACTTCTACATATAATCAACACCTCACCCCACCAGGATTTCAACCAACGATCTTATAATTGTGACCGGGGAACGCTACCTTTGGGCCACAAGGACAATAAAAGCAGTCCTAGACACTGCTATATTTCACACAAAGCCTGTTCAACGAGCTTATGGCGCCGTGAACCACTATAGGGGACTACCCGTGCCGCTTAGGTGATCAGAGCAACGTTTACCCAAATGCGGCTTCAAAACCCGAGGATCCATATATATTTCATTAGCCCAATAACGCACGCAGACTTCTACATATAATCAACGCCTCACCCCACCAGGATTTGAAGCCACGATCTTATAATTGTGACCGGGGAACGCTACCTCTGGGCCACCAGGACAATAAAAGCAGTCCTAGACTCTGCTATATTTCACACAAAGCCTGTTCAACGAGCTTATGACGCTGTGAACCACTATAGGGGACCACCCGTGCCGCTTAGGTGATCAGAGCAACGTTTTACCAAATGCGGCTTCGAAACACGAGGATCCATATATATTTCAATAGCCCAATAAAGCACGCGGACTTCTTCATATAATCAACACCTCTCCCCACCAGGATTCGAACCCACGATCTTCTAATTGTGACCGGGGAACGCTACCTCTGGGCCACCAGGACACTAAAAGCAGTCCTAGACTCTGCTATGTTTCACACAAAGCCTGTTCAATGAGATTTTATCGCCGTGAACCTCTAATGGGGACCACCCGTGCCGCTTAGGTGATCAGAGCAACGTTTTACCAAATGCAGCTTCGAAACACGAGGATCCATATATATTTCATTAGCCCAATAAAGCATGCGGACTTCTACATATAATCAACACCTCACCCCACCAGGATTTGAACCCACGATCTTATAATTGTGGCTGGGGGACGCTACCTCTGGGCCACAAGGAACAATAAAAGCAGTCCTAGACTCTGCTATATTTCACACAAAGCCTGTTCAACGAGCTTAAGGCACCGTAAACATCTAATGAGGACCACCTGTGCCGCTTAGGTGATCAGAGCAACGTTTTACCAAATGCGGCTTCGAAACACGAGGATCCATATATATTTCATTAGCCCAATAAAGCATGCGGACTTCTTCATATAATCAACACCTCACCCCACCAGGATTCGAACCCACGCTCTTCTAATTGTGACCGGGGATCGCTACCTCTGGGCCACCAGGACACTAAAAGCATTCCTAGACTCTGCTATATTTCACACAAAGCCTGTTCAACGAGCTTATGGCGCCGAGAACCTTTAATGAGGACCACCCGTGCCGCTTAGGTGATCAGAGCAACGTTTTACCAAATGCGACTTCGAAACACGAGGATCCATATATATTTCATTAGCCCAATAAAGCATGCGGACTTGTACATATATTCAACACCTCATCCAACCAGGATTTGAACCCACAAACTTATAATTGTGACCGGTGGATGCTACCTCTGGGCCACCAGGACACTAAAAGCATTCCTAGACTCTGCTATATTTCACACAAAGCCTGTTCAACGAGCTTATTGCGCCGTGAACTCCTCTATCAACACCGCTTAGGCATCAGAGTAACGTTTTACCAAATGCGGCTTCGAACACGAGGATCCATATATATTTCTATTAGGCTCAATAAAGCACGCGGACTTCAACATATAATCAACACCTCACCCCACCAGGATTCAACCCACAATCTTATAATTGTGACCGGGGTATGCTACCTCTGGGCCACCAGGACAATAAAAGCAGTCAAAGTCTCTACTATATTTCACACAAAGCCTGTTCAACGACCTTATGGCTCCATGAACCTCTAATGGGGACCACCTGTGCCGCTTAGGTGATCAGAGCAACGTTTTACCAAAACCGGCTTCGAAACACGAGGATCCATATATATTTGATTAGCCCAATAAAGCACGCAGACTTCTACATATAATCAACACCTCACCCCACCAGGATTTGAACCCACGATCTTATAATTTTGACCGGGGAATGCTACCTCTTGGCCACTAGGACAATAAAAGCATTCCTAGACTCTGCTATATTTCACACAAAGCCTGTTCAACGAGCTTATGGCGCTGTGAACCACTATAGGGGACCACCCGTGTCGCTTAGGTGATCAGAGCAACGTTTTACCAAATGCGGCTTCGAAACACGAGGATCCATATATATTTCATTATCCCAATAATGCACGCGGTCTTCTACATATAATCAACGCCTCACCCCACCAGGATTTGAGACCATGATCTTATAATTGTGACCGGGGAACGCTGTCTCTGAACCACCAGGAAACTAATAGCAGTCCTAGACTGTTATATTTCACACAAAGCCTGTTGAATGAGCTTATGGCGCCGCGAACCTCTAATGGGGACCACCAGTGCCGCTTAGGTTATCAGAGCAACGTCTTACCAAATCTGGCTTGGAAACTCGAGGATCCATATATATTTCAATAGCCCAATAAAGCACGCGGACTTCTACATATAATCAAAACCTCACCCCACCAGGATTTGAACCCACGATCTTTTAATTGTGACCGGGGAACGCTACATCTGGGCCACCAGGACAATAAAAGCAGTCCTACACTCTGCTATATTTCACACAAATTCTGTTCAACGAGCTTATGGCGCCGTCAACCTCTAATGGGGACCACCCGTGCCGCTTAGGTGATCAGAGCAACGTTTTACAAAATGCGGCTTCGAAACACAAGGATCCAAATATAATTCATTAGCCCAATAAAGCACTCGGACTTCTACATATAATCAACACCTCACCCCACCAAGATTCAAACCCACGATCTTATAATTGTGACCGTGGTATGCTACCTCTGGGCCACCAGGACAATAAAAGCAGTCCTAGACTCTACTATATATCAAACAAAGCCTGTTCAACGACTTTATGGCACCATGAACCTCTAAT
>NW_024724057.1:0-18358 GCF_018991925.1 Homarus americanus | reverse complement strand
AGAAAGTATCTACAAGGATAGGTCCTGGTATGGACAGAAGAACACTCACTACAGAAAGTATCTACAAGGATAGGTCCTGGCAGGGATAGAGGCACACTCACTACAGAAAGTATCTACAAGGATAGGTCCTGGTAGGGACAGAGGAACACTCACTACAGAAAGTATCTACAAGGATAGGTCCTGGTAGGGACAGAGGAACACTCACTACAGAAAGTATCTACAAGGATAGGTCCTGGCAGGGATAGAGGTACACTCACTACAGAAAGTATCTACAAGGATAGGTCCTGGTAGGTGTGGTGTGGTGTAATCCAGGACAAGGTTCTTGAAACTCCAATAGCACGAGCAGTAGGTATATTCAATAAGTGTACAAGACTGGGCGTGATAGCCAACCGATACAGGAGCGATTACTAGGAACCCCGGACCGTAGGTAGGCCGGGGCCGATCTGAGGGAAATTAGCTAGCTAGGCAAGGAGAGTTGCTAGACATTACTAGGACAATAAATGAGGTCTTCTAATTACTCGACTAGCGCGGTACAGACATAGTACATCGGGACATAGTAAATGAACATAGGCATTAGACATAAGCATAGACATCAGACATGCTATAATAATATGTAGTAATACAGACATGTGAATAAATGGTACAATGAATGGTAACAAGAGTCCTGGCGTCAGGCGTGTTCACATATCTTGGTATGTACATATCTATACACCTCCCTCCCCCTTTACGCTCGTAGTGCAATCTCGAGCGGCTACGGACTCTTTTTCCATGAGTCGGGGGGAGCGGCGAGGGACAATGGGAGGATCAACTGACGACCTTCGTTCCTGGTCTGGGCAAGGGGACACAGGGGACGGGGAGGAAGGTTCGTCACTAGAGGATGGCACTGGGCGGAGATGGCGTCTGTTTCGCCACCACACACGACCACTGGGGAGGCGGACTTGGTACGAACGAGACTCGCCACGGCCCATGACGACCCCGACCTTGTCCCAGCGGTGTGACGTCGGGTCCTGGATTCGTACTTGCTGGCCGACGGCCAACCTGGGAAGGGGGCGGGCTTGGGCGTCATAGTGGCTTGTCACTTGGGCCATCCGGGCAGCCTCACGGCGGTCACACTCGTCCGCCTTGATCTGCCATTCATCTAAGAAGGACTGGGGGTGGGCAGGCACACAAGTACGAAGGGGGCGGCCATACAACACCTGGGCAGGAGAGCGTCCGGCAGGGGTAGGGGTGTTACGGAGTTCCAGTAGGCCCCTGTCGAACTCCTCGCAGTCCAGGTTCCCCGTCGGTGCTGTCTTGAGGATGAGGTATTTTACGGACTTTACCGCTGCCTCGGCGTGGCCATTCGCCTGCGGGTAATGAGGGGAGGTGACGATGTGGTGGACGCCCCAGCGTTCGGCGAAGCTCTTGAACTCGTGGCTATTGAACGGGGGCCCACCGTCGGTTCGGAGGCGGAGAGGCACTCCGACTTCCCGGAAGAAGCAACAAAACATCCGGATGACCCTGGAAGAGGTGGTGTCCCGACCACAGGGAACTACCACGGGCCATCCAGAGAGCCTGTCGGCGACCACCAGGAAAGACTTTCCGGCCACATTAAAGAAGTCGGCGGACACGGACTCAAAGGGCCGCTTTGGGAGGTCATTGCACAGGTACGGCTCTTGTTGCTGGCTGGGCTGGAGTTGCTGGCAAGGCTCACAGGCCTCAACCGTGCTCTTAATATCGGCGTCAATACCAGGCCAGAAGACGGTCTGACGGGCTCTGCGCCTGGTGGCTTCAACGCCGCGGTGGCTGTCATGGAGGCGGGATAAGGTGCGCCGGCGGAGGGCAGCGGGAACGACGATCCTGGGGCCGTACAACACCAGCTCTCCGTCCGCATAGAGGCTATCCCTTAGCTTCCAGAAGGGGAGGGCGGAGGCGTGAATGTCGTAGCGGTTGGTGGGGAATCCAGCGGAGACGTAGTCGAGGAGTTGGACGTATGCCGGGTCTTGAGCGGCGGCGATGCGAAGCTCCTGGAGAGTCCTATCGTCTTCGATGGAGGGCGTCGTCGTCGTCTTGTCAGCAAGAGAAGTGGCTGTGTGTGTCACTAAAGACCGAACGTGAGCAGCGGCCGTGGTACAGTCGACTTCATCTTCAGGTGTGGGGCGACTAACAGGGGCTCGGGAGAGGGCGTCTGGTATGCACAGAAGCTTCCCGGCGCGCCACACAGCTGTAAAGACGTAAGGGGCGGTCTTCTCTTTGAGACGTTGGAGGCGAGGATTTTCGATGGCGTCCAACGTGTAGTGATTAAGAATGGGTATGAGCGGGCGATGGTCCGTCATGAGGGTGAAATGCCCAAGGCCGAACAGGTAAAGGCGGCACTTGGCCATAGCCCAGGCGACTGCCAGCATCTCTAGTTCAATGGTGGCGTATCTGGTCTCCGTGTCCGTCAAAAACCTGGAGCCACACTGAACTAAGCGCAGTCTACCCTGGCCGTGGTCTTGAAGGAGGGCATATCCGAGGCCGTATAGACGGGAGGCGTCGGTCTGGAGGACCACTGGTAAGGACGGGTCGAAGGGTGCCAGGACTGGTGGTGACAGCAACGCCTTCTTAACATTCCTGAACGCTAGGTCGTGGTCAGGAGTCCAGAGGAAAGAGCGCTTGGGGCTCATGAGGGGGCGTAGAGGTTGGGCTGATGTGGTGATTTTAGGGGAGAAGTCGGCCAGCTGATTTACCAGGCCCATAAATGAGCGAAGGTCGGTCAGGTTCGCTGGAGTAGGGAAGTCCCTGATGGCCTTGACCTTCTCCTCATCAGCTGAGATCCCCTCTGGCGAGATGTTGTAGCCGCAGTAGTTAACTTGGGGGGCGGCGACCACAAATTTATCTTTGTTCAGGGTGATACCATGGGCACGACATCTTGTGAGCATCAGATGAACTCGGTTCAAGTGGGCCGGGAGATCATCGTCGAAGAGCAGGATGTCATCTACGACCTTCACGCAGTTGGTGACACCCTGCAGAGCCATATCCCCACGGAGGCAGTACGCATCCCCCGTTGCTGCGAAGCCCATGGGTCCGCGGCAGTGTTGGAAGCGGCCGTAGGGCGTGATGAATGTAGTGAGGTGGCGATCTTCTTCCGCCAGGTCGACTTGCCAGTACCCATGTAGTGCATCCGCCGTGGTAAAGAACTTTGCAGACGGGGTGACGCTGCGGACTGCTTGGATGGGCGTAGGCGATGGATGGGCGGGACGGGAGACCTGCGAGTTGAGATGGGTGAGGTCCACTGTGATGCGAACACCTACAGGCTTGGGTGCCAAGACCATAGGGTGGCACCACTCGGAGGGCTCCTCACCGGCGTGTCTGATGATCCCCTGCTGCACCAGAGAATCGAGCTCCGCCTTCACCTTGTCCCGTATGGCAAAGGGGATAGGCCTGGGTGTGTGGATGGCGAAAGGCGTCGCGCCAGGCTTGAGGTGGATTCTCATCGGGGGGCCTGTCATCTTCTTGAGCGGCGTCTTCTGGAGGTCGGGCTTGGAGACAAGGACGTCGCTGAACTGACGAAAAAAGAACTCCCGGGCGGCAGCAGGTGTGGTCATGGCTGAAACAGGTATCTCTGCACACCTGTTGAGGTGTGTCACAGCGAGGATGGGCTTTGGGAACTCGGATGAGACGATGGCCAAGTCCTGACAATGGCCACATGACAAGAGAGGGGTTTGGATGCCCTCATGGACGTGGACTGTGGCAAGGCAAGACTTGGGACCGAGCTGTAGTGTTGCCTTGAAGCAACCCAAAGGTGGAGACATCGGGGACCCGTCCGCTGTGAGCACGTCGTTCATGGCTGTGGGTGACAGGCTACTCCTGGGGATGTTGAGGGCGTCCAGGTGTGTTGGTCCAATCACCGTGATGTCCGCGCCCGTGTCAGGTATCATCAGGAGGTTGGAAGAGTTGGTACCGTAGGACAGACGAACATTGACGGGCTTGGGGGACCTGTCACTCGAGGTATCATCCACGCGTCGGCATCCTTTGTTGTTCTTGGGAGACGGTGGTGTGGACGTTCTGTCGGGCTGTGAAGAGACGTTTTGACCTGGAGATGGAGGCTTCTTGGTGGACCTGCAACACTTGGCGAAGTGTCCTTGCTTGTTGCAAGCGTTGCATGAGGCCTTGTTGGCAGGACATCGAGTTGTGCGGGGCCAATGGCCTTGAAACCCACAGTTTCGACATGTACTATCAGCCGCAGGGCACTTTCCTGGACCATGCTGGCGCTGACAGTTTCTGCAGGATTCGGGAGAAGAAACTGGTGACTGTGACGGGGGCTGTGGAGAGGACGTCGTCTGCATCTGGCGTTGATTCCTCTTGTAGGTGGAGACGGCGTGGACTTGAGATGGCGATGAGTGTATAGCTGAGGCAGCCTCTCTTGTGGCCTCATACGACCTGCAACAGGTGACGAAGTCGGTGAGGGAAGAGGCGGCGTCGAGGGTGAGGAGTTTCTGAAGCAGGTCCTCGTCACGTACACCCATCAGCAAGATCATCTTGAGCTGGATCTCAGCACAGGTTACAGGATCGCCTGTACATAGGTCCACCTCGGTTGCTAGGTCCTTAAGTCGTGCATAGAAGTCTGAGAATGATTCCCCAGAAGCTTGTTTGCAGGATAGCAGCTCCCTACGACGCAAAGCTTCATTGCGGAGGCCACGGAAATGACTCTGCAAGGCGTTTAAAACCTCTGTCACTGACCTGGGGGAGTCAGGGGGGATGGCTAGCGTGTGCTCTAGGAGGCGTTGAACATCGAGGGAAATGCACGATCTTAATTGGATGAGTTGTTTATGAGGGGGCATTCGATTGAGGTCAGACATAACAGCAAAGTCTTCGAAACGACGTCGCCATTGACGGTATACTTGATATGTTGCATCAGATTGAAGAGGTGGGGGGCTGGGAACTGAAGACTTGCTGTGCAGGGGTGTACTCGAGACGGCAGGCGGTGGAGGAGGCACGGAGAGGTCGACGAGAGTTGAGACTGGAACAGGTGGTTGAGAAGACACTGAGGCATACCTAGGGGAGATAGGTGACGTGTGAGGAGGCGTTGTCTGAAGGATAGATGAAGAGGCTGAAGCTGGCGAATTGGTTGTGGCAGCTGGTGAAGTCGTCCTCGTTGCCAGCAATTCCAATAGGTCCAGGAATTTGCGGTTATCAGCTTGGTGTTGTTGTTGAAGTTGAAGACGGTAAGCTGATTCCTCTGACTGTCTTGACAATTCCTCTTGACGTCGTTTTTCCTCCTCTAATCGACGTCTTTGGGCTTCCTTCTCTTGGGAAACTTGTAGGAAGTGGATTAACTGACGTATATCCTGGCTCCCATCCTTTGAATTTGGCGCGCCCGGCGTGTGAGGCGTGAGGGGGGGTGGGAGGGTCTGTGAGGCGTCGTCTTCCTCATAATCCTCATATAAATTTCCCAGCAAATCGTCGTGGTCAGACATCTCGTGTTTGGTATTGTTGCGATGGGGAAGACAAGGAGAATAAGGTGAAGTGCTATATTTTCGCCAATGGATTTGCTTAAGTGCAGGAACTGGCTGGCAAGTAAAAGAGTACTGACTGTAATATTTGTGAAGTGAGAGGAGGCGGCTGGCGGCGGTGTATTCCTCCGCGCGCCCGGGCGAGATGCTGGTGATGACTCAGTGGAGGGGAGTCAATCAGTGGCTTGCGGGCCTGCGTGGATGGAGGATGTATGCCGGAAGTGCTGTCTTGGAAACTGGGCTGGAGGCGTGTCTGCTACCTGTAGGGCCGCAGAAACATAGCAAAGAGACATGAAAGGCACTGCACTTCACTTAGGGCACTTCACAAGGTCACAAAGCACTTTAAATCCAGGGGCACTGTGGAGTATATCTTCTGGGTGGGAAACACGAGGCCGGGAAACAGACGGGGCCGGCTCTTGAGGCTTGTAGACTGTCGTGTTGGAGCTACTCAAACTGCGCCATGTGGTGTGGTGTAATCCAGGACAAGGTTCTTGAAACTCCAATAGCACGAGCAGTAGGTATATTCAATAAGTGTACAAGACTGGGCGTGATAGCCAACCGATACAGGAGCGATTACTAGGAACCCCGGACCGTAGGTAGGCCGGGGCCGATCTGAGGGAAATTAGCTAGCTAGGCAAGGAGAGTTGCTAGACATTACTAGGACAATAAATGAGGTCTTCTAATTACTCGACTAGCGCGGTACAGACATAGTACATCGGGACATAGTAAATGAACATAGGCATTAGACATAAGCATAGACATCAGACATGCTATAATAATATGTAGTAATACAGACATGTGAATAAATGGTATAATGAATGGTAACAAGAGTCCTGGCGTCAGGCGTGTTCACATATCTTGGTATGTACATATCTATACAGTAGGGACAGAGGCACACTCACTACAGAAAGTATCTACAAGGATAGGTCCTGGTAGGGACAGAGGCACACTCACTACAGAAAGTATCTACAAGGATAGGTCCTGGTAGGGATAGAGGCACACTCACTTCAGAAAGTATCTACAAGGATAGGTCCTGGCAGGGATAGAGGAACACTCACTACAGAAAGTGTCTACAAGGATAGGTCCTGGCAGGGATAGAGGCACACTCACTTCAGAAAGTATCTACAAGGATAGGTCCTGGTAGGGACAGAGGCACACTCACTACAGAAAGTATCTACAAGGATAGGTCCTGGCAGGGATAGAGGTACACTCACTACAGAAAGTATCTACAAGGATAGGTCCTGGTAGGGATAGAGGCACACTCACTTCAGAAAGTATCTACAAGGATAGGTCCTGGCAGGGATAGAGGAACACTCACTACAGAAAGTGTCTACAAGGATAGGTCCTGGCAGGGATAGAGGTACACTCACTTCAGAAAGTATCTACAAGGATAGGTCCTGGTAGGGACAGAGGCACACTCACTACAGAAAGTATCTACAAGGGTAGGTCCTGGCAGGGATAGAGGAACACTCACTACAGAAAGTATCTACAAGGATAGGTCCTGGCAGGGATAGAGGCACACTCACTTCAGAAAGTATCTACAGGGATAGGTCCTGGTAGGGACAGAGGCACACTCACTACAGAAAGTATCTACAAGGATAGGTCCTGGCAGGGATAGAGGTACACTCACGACAGAAAGTATCTACAAGGATAGGTTTTGGCAGGGACAGAGGCACACTCACTACAGAAAGTATCTACAAGGATAGGTCCTGGCAGGGATAGAGGCACACTCACTACAGAAAGTATAGACAAGGATAGGTCCGAGTAGGGATAGAGGTACACTCACTACAGAAAGTATCTACAAGGATAGGTCCTGGAAGGGACAGAGGCACACTCACTACAGAAAGTATCTACAAGGATAGGTCCGAGTAGGGATAGAGGTACACTCACTACAGAAAGTATCTACAAGGATAGGTCCTGGAAGGGACAGAGGCACACTCACTATAGAAAGTATCTACAAGGATAGTACCTGGCAGGGATAGAGGCACACTCACTACAGAAAGTATAGACAAGGATAGCTCCTGGCAGGGATAGAGGTACACTAACTACAGAATGTATCTACAAGGATAGGTCCTGGCAGGGATAGAGGCACACTCACTACAGAAAGTATCTATAAGGAGAGGTCCTGGCAGGGTAGAGGCACACTCACTACAGAAAGTATCTATAAGGATAGGTCCTGGCAGGGATAGAGGCACACTCACTACAGAAAGTATCTATAAGGAGAGGTCCCAGGGATAGAGGTACACTCACTACAGAAAGTATCTACAAGGATAGCTCCTGGCAGGGATAGAGGCACTCACTACAGAAAGTATCTACAAGGATAAGTCCTGGTAGGGACAGAGGAACACTCACTACAGAAAGTATCTACAAGGATAGGTCCTGGCAGGGATAGAGGTACACTCACTACAGAAAGTATCTACAAGGATAGGTCCTGATAGGGACAGAGGCACACTCACTACAGAAAGTATCTACAAGGATAGGTCCTGGCAGGGATAGAGGTACACTCACGACAGAAAGTATCTACAAGGATAGGTTTTGGCAGGGATAGAGGTACACTCACTACAGAAAGTATCTACAAGGATAGGTCCTGGCAGGGATAGAGGCACACTCACTACAGAAAGTATCTACAAGGATAGGTCCTGGCAGGGATAGAGGCACACTCACTACAAAAAGTATCTACAAGGATAGGTCCTGGCAGGGATAGAGGTACACTCACTACAGAAAGTATCAACAAGGATAGGTCCTGGCAGGGATAGAGGTACACTCACTACAGAAAGTATCTACAAGGATAGGTCCTGGCAGGGATAGAAGTACACTCACTACAGAAAGTATCTACAAGGATAGGTCCTGGCAGGGATAGAGGCACACTCACTACAGAAAGTATAGACAAGGATAGGTCCGAGTAGGGATAGAGGTACACTCACTACAGAAAGTATCTACAAGGATAGGTCCTGGAAGGGACAGAGGCACACTCACTACAGAAAGTATCTACAAGGATAGGTCCGAGTAGGGATAGAGGTACACTCACTACAGAAAGTATCTACAAGGATAGGTCCTGGAAGGGACAGAGGCACACTCACTATAGAAAGTATCTTCAAGGATAGTACCTGGCAGGGATAGAGGCACACTCACTACAGAAAGTATAGACAAGGATAGCTTCTGGCAGGGATAGAGGTACACTAACTACAGAATGTATCTACAAGGATAGGTCCTGGCAGGGATAGAGGCACACTAACTACAGAAAGAATCTATAAGGAGAGGTCTTGGCAGGGATAGAGGCACACTCACTACAGAAAGTATCTATAAGGATAGGTCCTGGCAGGGATAGAGGCACAATCACTACAGAAAGTATCTATATGAGGAGGTCCTGGCAGGATAGAGGCATCAGCTCACAGAAAGCATTCACAAGGATAGCCCTGGGCAGGATAGAGGCACTCACTACAGAAAGTATCTACAAGGATAAGTCCTGGTGTGGGGACAGAGGAAATCAGACTCACTCACAAGAAAGTATCTACAAGGATAGGTCCTGGCAGGGATAGAGGTACACTCACTACAGAAAGTATCTACAAGTGTAGGTCCTGACAGGGCTAGAGGTACACTCACTACAGAAAGTATCTACAAGGATAGGTTCTGGCAGGGACAGAGGCACACTCACTACAGAAAGTATCTACAAGGATAGGTCCTGGCAGGGACAGAGGCACACTCACTACAGAAAGTATCTACAAGGATAGGTCCTGGCAGGGATAGAGGCACACTCACTACAGAAAGTACCTACAAGGAAAGGTCCTGGTAGGGACAGAGGAACACTCACTACATAAAGTATCTAGAAGGATAGGTCCTGGAAGGGACAGAGGTACACTCACTACAGAAAGTATCTACAAGGATAGGTCCTGGTAGGGACAGAGCACACTCACTACAGAAAGTATCTACAAGGATAGGTCCTGGTAGGAACAGAGGCACACTCACTACAGAAAGTATCTACAAGGATAGGTCCTGGTAGGGATAGAGGCACACTCACTTCAGAAAGTATCTACATGGATAGGTCCTGGTATGGACAGAGGAACACTCACTACAGAAAGTATCTAGGATAGGTCCTGGCGGGGATAGAGGTGCACTCACTGAAGTATCTACAGGGATGGGTCCTGTGGTAGGGACAGAACTTACTCACTACAGAAAGTATCTACAAGGATAGGTCCTGGCAGGTTTAGAGGTACACTCACTACAGAAAATATCTACAAGGATAGGTCCTGACAGGGATAGAGGTACACTCACTACAGAAAGTATCTACAAGGATAGGTTCTGGCAGGGACAGAGGCACACTCACTACAGAAAGTATCTACAAGGATAGGTCCTGGCAGGCACAGAGGCACACTCACTACAGAAAGTATCTACAAGGATAGGTCCTGGTAGGGACACAGGCACACTCACTACAGAAAGTATCTACAAGGATAGGTCCTGGCAGGGATAGAGGAACACTCACTACAGAAAGTATCTACAAGGAGAGGTCCTGGCAGGGATAGAGGTACACTCACTACAGAAAGTATCTACAAGGATAGGTCCTGGCAGGGATAGAGGTACACTCACTACAGAAAGTATCTACAGGGATAGGTCCTGGCAGGGATAGAGGTACACTCACTACAGAAAGTATCTACAAGGATAGGTCCTGGTAGGGACAGAGGCACACTCACTACAGAAAGTATCTACAAGGATAGGTCCTGGCAGAGACAGAGGAACACCACTACAGAGCATTCATGATAGGGTCCTGGGTAGGGATAGAGGCACTCACTTCAGAAAGCATTCCACAAGGATAGGTCCCAGGGACAGAGGCACACCCACTACAGAAAGTATCTACAAGGATAGGTCCTGGCAGGGATAGAGGTACACTCACGACAGAAAGTATCTACAAGGATAGGTTTTGGCAGGGACAGAGGCACACTCACTACAGAAAGTATCTACAAGGATAGGTCCTGGCAGAGATAGAGGCACACTCACTACAGAAAGTATAAACAAGGATAGGTCCGAGTAGGGATAGAGGTACACTCACTACAGAAAGTATCTACAAGGATAGGTCCTGGAAGGGACAGAGGCACACTCACTACAGAAAGTATCTACAAGGATAGGTCCGAGTAGGGATAGAGGTACACTTACTACAGAAAGTATCTACAAGGATAGGTCCTGGAAGGGACAGAGGCACACTCACTATAGAAAGTATCTACAAGGATAGTACCTGGCAGGGATAGAGGCACACTCACTACAGAAAGTATAGACAAGGATAGCTCCTGGCAGGGATAGAGGTACACTAACTACAGAATGTATCTACAAGGATAGGTCCTGGCAGGGATAGAGGCACACTCACTACAGAAAGTATCTATAAGGAGAGGTCCTGGCAGGGATAGAGGCACACTCACTACAGAAAGTATCTATAAGGATAGGTCCTGGCAGGGATAGAGGCACACTCACTACAGAAAGTATCTATAAGGAGAGGTCCTGGCAGGGATAGAGGTACACTCACTACAGAAAGTATCTACAAGGATAGCTCCTGGCAGGGATAGAGGCACTCACTACAGAAAGTATCTACAAGGATAAGTCCTGGTAGGGACAGAGGAACACTCACTACAGAAAGTATCTACAAGGATAGGTCCTGGCAGGGATAGAGGTACACTCACTACAGAAAGTATCTACAAGGATAGGTCCTGATAGGGACAGAGGCACACTCACTACAGAAAGTATCTACAAGGATAGGTCCTGGCAGGGATAGAGGTACACTCACTACAGAAAGTATCTACAAGGATAGGTTCTGGCAGGGACAGAGGAACACTCACTACAGAAAGTATCTACAAGGATAGGTCCTGGTAGGGACAGAGGAACACTCACTACGGAAAGTATCTACAAGGATAGGTCCTGGCAGGGATAGAGGAACACTCACTACGGAAAGTATCTACAAGGATAGGTCCTGGCAGGGATAGAGGTACACTCACTACAGAAAGTATCTACAAGTGTAGGTCCTGACAGGGATAGAGGTACACTCACTACAGAAAGTATCTACAAGGATAGGTTCTGGCAGGGACAGAGGCACACTCACTACAGAAAGTATCTACAAGGATAGGTCCTGGCAGGGACAGAGGCACACTCACTACAGAAAGTATCTACAAGGATAGGTCCTGGCAGGGATAGAGGTACACTCACTACAGAAAGTACCTACAAGGATAGGTCCTGGTAGGGACAGAGGAACACTCACTACATAAAGTTTCTAGAAGGATAGGTCCTGGAAGGGACAGAGGTACACTCACTACAGAAAGTATCTACAAGGATAGGTCCTGGCAAGGGTAGAGGTACACTTATTACAGAGAGTATCTACAAGGATAGGTCCTGGCAGGGATAGAGGCACACTCACTACAGAAAGTATCTACAAGGAGAGGTCCTGGCAGGGATAGAGGTACACTCACTACAGAAAGTATCTACAAGGATAGGTCCTGGCAGGGATAGAGGTACACTCACTACAGAAAGTATCTATAAGGATAGGTCCTGGCAGGGATAGAGGAACACTCACTACAGAAAGTATCTACAAGGATAGGTCCTGGCAGGGATAGAGTTGTCTACCACAGAAAGTACTCCATATGATAGGTACTGGCAGGGATAGGAGGTACACCTACTACAGAAAGTATCTATAAGGATAGCTCCTGGCATGGATAGAGGCACACCACTACAGTATCTACAAGGATAGGTCCTGGCAGGGATAGAGGTACACTCACTACAGAAAGTATCAACAAGGATAGGTCCTGGCAGGGATAGAGGTACACTCACTACAGAAAGTATCTACAAGGATAGGTCCTGGTAGGGATAGAAGTACACTCACTACAGAAAGTATCTACAAGGATAGGTCCTGGCAGGGATAGAGGTACACTCACTACAGAAAGTATCTATAAGGATAGGACCTGGCAGGGATAGAGGTACACTCACTACAGAAAGTATCTACAAGGATAGGTCCTGGCAGGGATAGAGGTACACTCACTACAGAAAGTATCTACAAGGATAGGTCCTGCAGGGATAGGAGGCACACCTACTTCAGAAAGTATCTATGCGACAGGTCCTGGCAGGACAGAGTGTGGCCACCACTACAAAAAGTATCTACAAGGATAGGTCCTGGCAGGGATAGAGGTACACTCACTACAGAAAGTATCAACAAGGATAGGTCCTGGCAGGGATAGAGGTACACTCACTACAGAAAGTATCTACAAGGATAGGTCCTGGTAGGGATAGAAGTACACTCACTACAGAAAGTATCTACAAGGATAGGTCCTGGCAGGGATAGAGGTACACTCACTACAGAAAGTATCTATAAGGATAGGACCTGGCAGGGAGCAGAGGCACACCACACTACAGAAAAAGCATTCACAAGGAACAGTGGCTGTCCTGGCAGGATACAGAGGTACACTCACTACAGAAAGTATGTACAAGGATAGGTCCTGGCAGGGATAGAGGTACACTCACTACAGAAAGTATCTACAAGGATAGGTCCTGGCAGGGATAGAGGCACACTCACTACAGAAAGTATCTATAAGGATAGGTCCTGGCAGGGATAGAGGTACACTCACTACAGAAAGTATCTACAAGGATAGGTCCTGGCAGGGATAGAGGCACACTCACTACAGAAAGTATCTACAAGGATAGGTCCCAGCAGGGAGCAGAGTGCACACTACTCACAGAAAGCATTCACAAGGATAGGTCCTGGCAGGATAGAGTACACTACTACAGAAAGCATTCACAAGACAGGGTCCTGGCGGTGACAGAGGCACACTCACTACAAGAAAGCATTCTACAAGGATAGGTCCTGGTGAGGGATAGAGGCACACCACCAAGAAAGTATCTAGGAAGGAGAGGTCCTGGCAGGGATAGAGGCACACCACTAAGAAAGTACCAAGGCGATAGGGTCCTGGCAGGGATAGAGGCACACCTTACTACAGAAAAAGTATTCATATGATAGGTCCTCTGTAGGGACAGAGGAACACCATCACAGAAAGCATCTACATGATAGGTCCCAGGGAGCCAGAGAACACTCACTACAGAAAGCATTCAAGGGCGATAGTGGGTCCTGGCAGGATAGAGGTACACTCACTACAGAAAGTATCTACAAGGATAGGTCCTGGTAGGGACAGAGGCACACTCACTACAGAAAGTATCTACAAGGATAGGTCCTGGTAGGGACAGAGGCACACTCACTACAGAAAGTATCTACAAGGATAGGTCCTGGTAGGGATAGAGGCACACTCACTTCAGAAAGTATCTACAAGGATAGGTCCTGGCAGGGATAGAGGAACACTCACTACAGAAAGTGTCTACAAGGATAGGTCCTGGCAGGGATAGAGGCACACTCACTTCAGAAAGTATCTACAAGGATAGGTCCTGGTAGGGACAGAGGCACACTCACTACAGAAAGTATCTACAAGGATAGGTCCTGGCAGGGATAGAGGTACACTCACTACAGAAAGTATCTACAAGGATAGGTCCTGGTAGGGATAGAGGCACACTCACTTCAGAAAGTATCTACAAGGATAGGTCCTGGCAGGGATAGAGGAACACTCACTACAGAAAGTGTCTACAAGGATAGGTCCTGGCAGGGATAGAGGCACACTCACTTCAGAAAGTATCTACAAGGATAGGTCCTGGTAGTGTAGTGATGGGTTGTCAGACCACAGCTTACATCGCGAGGAAAGCCAGACTTGACCCGACATTAGCCGAGGTCAAAAGTATAGGGTAACTCTGCGGTTGACCAAGGATTGTAAATCAGCCTAGCTCCCCTCCCATGTGACATGTGGCCCCAACAAAACATGTAAGAAGGCACCAGCCGACTCTCTTCCAATATACAATAACCTACTCTCTGAACAAAGGCCGGACATGATCTCACATTAGCCAGGTCAAATGTAACCCTTGGAGCCCAACTCAAGGGGCCACAAATCAACCAGGGCCTCTCGTGTCACACGGCCCCACCTGATGACTTCTCCTTACATCCCAGAAACTCCAGTCTGACCCGACGTTTGGGAGGTCAAGTGTAGGGGAACTCTCACGGTTGCTCTCCCAATATACACACGGCCCCACCTGATGACTTTCCCAGATAGTTCTGAAAAGTCCAGACCTGACCTCACATTTGCGAGGTCAAATGTAAGGAGACCCTTCGCCGCCCCCCCCCCGGCCAGCTGAACCTGACGGCTCGCATCCCAATATATAGGACGTCCTGGTCCTCCCTCGGGAATTCGCAGAGAGAGAGTTGTCTTGTAACAAGGTGGCCAGCTACTACACCACCAGGCCTGCTCGAGAGAAGTCAAGGGCCGGAGGCAAGTCGCCTCCGGTCAGGACCGAGACTTCCCTCCGGCGCCCAGCTAAGCAGTCTCCCATAGAGACAACCCAGGACTACCTGCTAGGCCTCCCCTAGGTCACGTGAGTGTTTGTCAGAGCTTTCCATGGGATGAGTTACCTACGTGGGAAGTGTATTCATTTCATGTTCGTGTCCGAGAATCAGAGTGTCTAGTAACGTAATATGATGTCCTAGTAACGTAAATATAATGTCCTAGTAACTTCAATAGAAGGTGTTATTAATGTGTCCATGTCATGTTCGTAATTAATAAAAAGTTGTAACGAAGCAGTGTTTGAGAAGTCGCCTTTAAGAACGTAATAGATGTGTATTGACGTTGTAAGACACGACCAGTGTACGATAAGAGTAAATAACTATCACGGCCACGCTACCAAAGTCTTCCTCTTTTTATACTCTTATACTATCAATATTCTATTTATATGTAATCTTCTTCTTGTGAATATTTTGTCTCATTACAGTAGGGAGAGAGGCACACTCACTACAGAAAGTATCTACAAGGGTAGGTCCTGGCAGGGATAGAGGAACACTCACTACAGAAAGTATCTACAAGGGTAGGTCCTGGCAGGGATAGAGGTACACTCACTACAGAAAGTATCTACAAGGATAGGTCCTGGCAGGGATAGAGGAACACTCACTACAGAAAGTATCTACAAGGATAGGTCCTGGCAGGGATAGAGGTACACTCACGACAGAAAGTATCTACAAGGATAGGTTTTGGCAGGGATAGAGGTACACTCACTACAGAAAGTATCTACAAGGATAGGTCCTGGCAGGGATAGAGGCACACTCACTACAGAAAGTATCTACAAGGATAGGTCCTGGCAGGGATAGAGGTACACTCACTACAGAAAGTATCTACAAGGATAGGTTCTGGCAGGGACAGAGGCACACTCACTACAGAAAGTATCTACAAGGATAGGTCCTGGCAGGCACAGAGGCACACTCACTACAGAAAGTATCTACAAGGATAGGTCCTGGTAGGGACACAGGCACACTCACTACAGAAAGTATCTACAAGGATAGGTCCTGGCAGGGATAGAGGAACACTCACTACAGAAAGTATCTACAAGGAGAGGTCCTGGCAGGGATAGAGGTACACTCACTACAGAAAGTATCTACAAGGATAGGTCCTGGCAGGGATAGAGGTACACTCACTACAGAAAGTATCTACAGGGATAGGTCCTGGCAGGGATAGAGGTACACTCACTACAGAAAGTATCTACAAGGATAGGTCCTGGTAGGGACAGAGGCACACTCACTACAGAAAGTATCTACAAGGATAGGTCCTGGCAGGGACAGAGGCACACTCACTACAGAAAGTATCTATAAGGATAGGTCCTGGCAGGGATAGAGGCACACTCGCTACAGAAAGTATCTCCAAGGATAGGTCCTGGCAGGGATAGAGGTACACTCACTACAGAAAGTATCTACAAGGATAGGTCCTGGCAGGGATAGAGGCACACTCACTACAGAAAGTATCTACAAGGATAGGTCCTGGCAGGGATAGAGGAACACTCACTACAGAAAGTATCTACAAGGAGAGGTCCTGGCAGGGATAGAGGTACATTCACTACAGAAAGTATCTACAAGGATAGGTCCTGGCAGGGATAGAGGTACACTCACTACAGAAAGTATCTACAGGGATAGGTCCTGGCAGGGATAGAGGTACACTCACTACAGAAAGTATCTACAAGGATAGGTCCTGGTAGGGACAGAGGCACACTCACTACAGAAAGTATCTACAAGGATAGGTCCTGGCAGGGATGAAATTACACTCACTAGAGTATCTACAGGTTGGGTCTGTGAGGATAGAGCCTCACTACAAAGGTATCTGGGGATAGGTCCTGGCAGGGATAGAGGAACACTCACTACAGAAAGTGTCTACAAGGATAGGTCCTGGCAGGGATAGAGGTACACTCACTTCAGAAAGTATCTACAAGGATAGGTCCTGGTAGGGACAGAGGCACACTCACTACAGAAAGTATCTACAAGGGTAGGTCCTGGCAGGGATAGAGGAACACTCACTACAGAAAGTATCTACAAGGATAGGTCCTGGCAGGTTTAGAGGTACACTCACTACAGAAAATATCTACAAGGATAGGTCCTGACAGGGATAGAGGTACACTCACTACAGAAAGTATCTACAAGGATAGGTTCTGGCAGGGACAGAGGCACACTCACTACAGAAAGTATCTACAAGGATAGGTCCTGGCAGGCACAGAGGCACACTCACTACAGAAAGTATCTACAAGGATAGGTCCTGGTAGGGACACAGGCACACTCACTACAGAAAGTATCTACAAGGATAGGTCCTGGCAGGGATAGAGGAACACTCACTACAGAAAGTATCTACAAGGAGAGGTCCTGGCAGGGATAGAGGTACACTCACTACAGAAAGTATCTACAAGGATAGGTCCTGGCAGGGATAGAGGTACACTCACTACAGAAAGTATCTACAGGGATAGGTCCTGGCAGGGATAGAGGTACACTCACTACAGAAAGTATCTACAAGGATAGGTCCTGGTAGGGACAGAGGCACACTCACTACAGAAAGTATCTACAAGGATAGGTCCTGGCAGGGACAGAGGCACACTCACTACAGAAAGTATCTATAAGGATAGGTCCTGGCAGGGATAGAGGCACACTCGCTACAGAAAGTATCTCCAAGGATAGGTCCTGGCAGGGATAGAGGTACACTCACTACAGAAAGTATCTACAAGGATAGGTCCTGGCAGGGATAGAGGCACACTCACTACAGAAAGTATCTACAAGGATAGGTCCTGGCAGGGATAGAGGAACACTCACTACAGAAAGTATCTACAAGGAGAGGTCCTGGCAGGGATAGAGGTACATTCACTACAGAAAGTATCTACAAGGATAGGTCCTGGGGACAGAGGCACACTCACTACAGAAAGTATCTACAAGGATAGGTCCTGTAAGTACATGGACAGGAAAGGAACCCCTCACTTCACAGAGAAAGTATCCTAGGGATGATGGGTCCATAGCGAGGATAGAGAGGTACACTCACTACAGAAGTATCTACAAGGATGGGTCTTGGCAGGGGATAGAGGTACACTCACTACAGAAGTATCTGGGATAGGTCCTGATAGGGACAGAGGCACACTCACTACAGAAAATATCTACATGGATGGGTCCTGGTATGGACAGAGGTACACTCACTACAGAAAGTATCTACAAGGATAGGTCCTGGTAGGGACAGAGGAACACTCACTATAGAAAGTATCTACAAGGATAGGTCCTGGCAGGGATAGAGGTACACTCACTACAGAAAGTTTCTACAAGGATAGGTCCTGGTAGGGACAGAGGCACACTCACTACAGAAAGTATCTACAAGGATAGGTCCTGGTAGGGACAGAGGCACACTCACTACAGAAAGTATCTACAAGGATAGGTCCTGGTAGGGATAGAGGCACACTCACTTCAGAAAGTATCTACAAGGATAGGTCCTGGCAGGGATAGAGGCACACTCACTACAGAAAGTGTCTACAAGGAT
>NW_024724056.1:0-11626 GCF_018991925.1 Homarus americanus | reverse complement strand
AACGGTTGGTGTTGTGCCTGAATTGGTAGCAATTGAAACATTGGTGTACTTGTATGAAGTGTTGGAATTCAATGTCTCTTGAGGGGATGATATTGCTGCCGATTTTTATTCCGTATGATTTTAATTTGATGGCGTCAGTTTGAGTAGCCCTAGTGATTTTTAACATGGGGAGAGTTCCCATCCTGGCTGCATATGTCATTTGGGGGGTGTTTTGTGAGTTGAGGTCTGTCAATAGGTTAGGGTTGTCATGGAACTGAGGGATGACTTTTCTACATATGAGGGTGCATTTTGCGCGGTATTCGGGTGAACTGAGGACCGTTAGGCCATTGTCCCTCAGTCTGTTGTTCATTGCTGGGGAGTGGAATAGGTCGGCATCTTCATCAGTTTGTACAAATATTTTGATAATGTCGTCATTGGTGAAGGAACGGATCTGAAATATACAGGTCAGCTGGAAAATAAGTGAGGCGAGGTCCATGCACGGTTGGATGGTACGGTCCGCTTTAATTTTAATTGAAGGCATGTTAACTGTTTGAATTGGAGATTTATGGAGATCTCCCCTAACAGTCCCTAATTTCCTGCGCCCCTCACGTAGGGGAGGCCCTGCACTATCACAGGGGTCCCCAGGCGAATCGGCAGGCTGTGCTGACCCTCCACCCTTCACACAAACACGCAATAGCGAGGTGTGGGGACAGAGGGCGTTTCCAGACGAATACTCCCCTGTATGTCAGCTGACAGGGGAATAGGTCCTTTCACGGCACGGAAGAGAAGGATTAGAGTAGAAGAAAAAGGTCTGAAAACTCACTGCCGACTCTCTCTTCACACCAAGCCCCTCAGCAGCATTCGGGGTTCCTAAGGGAGGTCCGATGCTGTAGGAGAGGCTCAATGTGTTGATCGAATCAACAGAATTGTCAGTTGGAGAATTGAAGTCAGGTGCTTTGGTTTTCCAAGGCACGTGGGAAGGTGATAGGTCCAATGACCAGCCAATCGCTGTGTTCGTTCCTTCCGACTTCCACTTTGCCTGTTGTGGCTGATCATACTGCTCCTGACTGCGACTGCTCCCTGACTGCGACTATGACTCACTCATGACTGCTGAGCGTATGCTCAGAAACTAGAAAAATGCTAGTGACTGGGGGGAAGGAGGTTCAGAGGAAGAATAAAGGGAGGATGGAAGGGAATTTTAGAAGGAGAGAACAGGTGCAGTGGCTAAACACCGCTTGCGTGAGGGGTTGGCAAAATGCCCTGAGGGTGCAACAATCACAATCAGGACGAGGCAGAGGGAGGGCGGGAGCAGGTCCGGGCAAGCAAAGGGCCAACGCAGGTGCTCTGGTTGTCGTCCAGCTTAGGCAGTGTTGGCAAAGCGGAGGAAGAACCGCCCCGCCACAGCGGCGGCGCAAGCCGAGAAACGCAGGTGGACGGACGCACAGGCAGCACACGATCAAATCAGACAGAGAAGGTGAAAATATAGAAATTTTGCTAGTCGTAGGGTTGTTTGGAGAGAGATGAAGGTAAAGTCTTTGAGCTATGTCAAAGAGGAACGGAGCGAGTTGGAGGAAGGGTTTTTGAATCTTTGAGCTTGAAATGTCAAAGTATTCATAGTAAGGAAGGATGAGCGTATCGTAGGACAGTTTTTAGTAATAGCAGCAGACAGATTTGAGCTTTTTTGTCAAATTATGAACGGAGACGAGAATGAGATATAGGTTGAGTGGTTTCAGTCTTGTGTTAGGTCAATTTTATTAAGAATTGGATGTCACAGACGTTGGGTATGTTTGATTAGGTTCTGAGAGTTGTGGGTCTTTTAGCTATGTCAGAGAGAATTGGAGAGAGATGGAGGAGGGGTTTTTGAATCTTTGAGCTTGAAATGTCAAAGTATTCGTAGTGAGGAAGGATGAGTGTATCGTAGGAGAGTTGTTTAGTAATAGCAGGAGGCAGTTTTGAGCTGTGTCAAATTGTGAACGGAGATGAGAGAGAGAGATAGGTTGTTAGGTTTCAGTCTTGAGTTAGGTCGATTTTGTTGAGGTGGCTGATTATAGAAGTTGGGTATGTTTGATTTGGTTTTTGAGAGTTGTAGTGTTATGAGGGGCTTTGTCTGGCGGGGGGGGGTGTTGTGTTTGGAGATTGGTTGTGGGAGGGGGGGAGTTTGTGTTTGGGGATTGATGGGGGTGGCGGTTGTATGTTAATTTTAGGTGAATTAAAATTGCTTGAGGGGGGTTGTTGTGTGAGTGTGTATGTGTTTGTATGTAAATGTAGTAAGGGGAGGGAGGGAGGGTTAGGATAAAGTTATAAGGTCAGGTGTGGTTCGGTTGTCGGGAGGAGGGGGGGAGGAGAGGAGTGGAGAGGCGGGCTTAGGAGGTTCTTGGGTTATTTTATAGTATGGTAGGATTACTTAGGAATGATATGTTTTGTGTTGCCAATGAATAGTTGTATTGAGTCATATGTTTTTTTTTTTTTTTTTTTTTTTAGGAGGGTGAAAGGCTTGTTAGAAAGGTCGGGTATTAAGTTTTTTGTTTTCTGGGAGGATTGTGTGCTGATTTCAAGAGGGGTTGTGAGTAAGGTTGCTGGGTAGATTAAGTTTTCTTTTGGGGAGGATTGAAGGTGTTGATTAGTGATTGGATAGTGAATTAGCTTTTTTTTTTTTTTTTTTTTTTTTTTAGAGTGACTTTATAAGGCTGTGGGCAAGTTTTCTTTGGGAGGATTGTAGCCTTGCTAGTGGCTGGCAGAGTTGCTGGGATAATTTTTGCATTCTCTTTGCAGGTATTCTAAGTTCCAGGTCCCATTCTAGAGGGAGAGGGTTTGAGTACAGGTACAATGCACCCCTTCCCGACCTTATTGGCTAAGGGAGGCGTTCATGTCATCTGTATGTTGGTACCATATTGTTAGGTACACCTCTCCGACCATATTGGCTAAGGGAGGTGCCCATAAAACAGTGTTGGTAACATTCATGAGGGAGAGGGTTTGCGTACAGGTACTGTGCACCTCTCCCCGACCTTATTGGCTAAGGGAGACGTACACGTCATCTGAGTTAGTATGGGATGGGTAAGTTAGGTATTTTTTTTGGGAGGAGTGATAGGGTGTGGTTAGTTAATGGTAGAATGGTTATTTTTTATTTTGTGTGGGATTGTTAGTAACGGCTGGGTATGTTAGGTTTTTATTTTGGGGGGATTGTTAGGGTCTATTCTTTCTTTTTTAGGGGGGGGGTGTTAGTGCAGGCTGAGTGGGTTAGTTTTTATTTATTTATTTATTTATTTTATTTATTTATTTATTTATTTATTTTTTTGTCGGAGTGGTCTTGAGTTTGAGTTGGTGGCGTGGGGTTTGGAGTGAGGGGGGGGAGGAGGGAATTGGTCTTAAGTTGGGTTAGGTTGATTGGGTTAGGTTAGGTGGGAATCGGTGGGTGTGGGCTGAGGAGAGGTTAGGTTATTGGGTTAGGTTGATTTGGTTAGGTTGGGTGGGAATCGTTGGGTGAGGGTTAAGGAGAGGTTAGGTTTAATTTGGGTGGAAATTGTTGGGTGTGGTTATAGGGAAGATATTAATATAAGGGAGGTGGGAGGGGAGTGTTTGGTCTGTTTAGTACTTAAAGATGGAAATTCTGGGGTGCAGGGATGAGGTCTAAATTGTCGAGTGACAGTGAGCGTGGTGGTATGAGTGTTGTGTATGCAAGTGAGGGAAGGTCAGTTACGTGACTGTGTGTGGGGGAGTTGGGAGGTTGAGGGGAGTGTGCTAGGTTCGTGTCGGGGTTGATTTCTGTTTCCTTTGGGGTAGTGCCGTATAGGTTTACTTTGATTATTGATTTGGTTGGATGAGTGTATTGTATAATTTTTTTGCTGTCAGGTGTATAGGGAGAAAGGGGGGAGGTGTTCTTCCTCTTTGGTCTAGGGGTCTTGACCACTAGTTCTGTGGGGGGAAGGGCTGCCATTTTATTCTTGGGAGTCTGGGGTGTTAGGGGAGGATTGGGTTTGGTTTGGGTGTTCGTGGTCCGGGAGTTCAATGTAGTCAAGTGGGAGAAGTCGGGAGTAGGCAAGGTCGAAGTGGAGGGGCCGGTATATTTTGGACTGATTACTTTGGGGGGTGAGGTAATGGTAGAATGGTGAGATAAGTCAGGTGTGGGCATGGCAGAAGTGGAGGGGAGGAGGGAGACAGTGGATTCTCTGGGGGGTGGGGGGGGCATGTTGGTACGGTCGGAGATGGGGGCAGTGGGGAAGATGAGGTCGGGACCGGTTCTGAAGGAGTCAGGAATGTTTATGGTAGGGAGGCCGTTAGCCTTCAAACCCTCAATTACCAGTTTTAGAAAAAGTGATCTGTTACCGTTGCTTAGGGTATGTGCCAGAAGTATGATGGTGGTGATTTTTGCGTCAGTGTCGGGGGACGGGAGGGGGGCGGTCAGTTTGTTGGTCCAGCAAGTGCTGGTGGGGAGAGTCGTGGGAGTAGGGAGTGAGTGGTGGGGCGGAGGAGGTGGTGCTGTGGGAGGTGCAGTGGGAGGTGAGGGTCGGCGGGGAGGGAGTGGTGTTGTGCTGTTATCGAGTCTGATTTGGCACTTGTTGCTAATGGCAGAGTGTGGGCCTTTACAATTGCAGCATTTAGTTACAGTGGCAGTGCAGTTTCTGTATGAGTGGTCTTGATTGGCACATTTTGAACAAGTTAGTGTGTTACTGCAACGGTTGGTGGTATGTCCAAATTGGTAGCAGTTGTAGCATTGGTGGACTGGGATGTAGTGTTGGAATTCAATGTTATGTGAGGGGATGATGTTATTGCCGAATTTAATTCCGTTGGATTTTAATTTGATGGCGTCAGTTTGTGTAGCTGTAGTGATTTTTAACATGGGGAGAGTTCCCATCCGGGCTGCATATGTCATTTTGGAGGTGTTGTGTGTGTTGAGTTCAGTCAATAGGTTAGGGTTGTCCAGGATATGAGGAATGACTTTTCTACATATGAGGGTGCATTTTGCGCGGTATTCGGGTGAGCTGAGGACCGTTAAGCCATTGTCTTTTAGTTTTTTGTTCAATGCTGGGGAGTGGAATTGGTCGGCGTCTTCGTCATTCTGTACAAATATTTTAATAATGTCGTCATTGGTGAAGGAACGGATTTGGAAGATCAAAGTCAGCTGGAAAATAAGTGAGGCGAGGTCCATGCACGGTTGGATGGTACGGTCCACTTTAAGTTTAATTGAAGGCATGTTAACTGTTTGAATTGGAGATTTATGGAGATCTCCCCTAACAGTCCCTAATTTCCTGCGCCCCTCACGTAGGGGAGGCCCTGCACTATCACAGAGGTCCCCAGGCGAATCGGCAGGCTGTGCTGACCCCCCGCCCTTCACACAAACACGCACTAGCGAGGTGTGGGGACAGAGGGCGTTTCCAGACGAATACTCCCCTGTACGTCAACTGACAGGGGAATAGGTCCTTTCACGGCACGGAAGATAAAGGTTAGAGTGGTAGAAAAAGGTCTGAAAACTTACTGCTGACTCTTTCTTCACACCAAGCCCCTCAGCAGCATTCGGGGTTCCTAAGGGAGGTCCGATACTGTAGGAGAGGCTCAATGTGTCGATTGAATCAACAGAATTGTCAGTTGGAGAATGGAGTCAGGTGCCGATGATTTCCAAGGTTGGTGGGAAGGTGGGAGAGGTCCCAGAACTAGCGAATCAGCTATGTCTGTTTGATCTCCGGCTTCCCCGTCGCTCTGCGTGTCTGCTCTCTGTGGTGGTCGTGGCAGGGGGGAAGGAGGTTCAGAGGAAGAATAAAGATAGGATGGAAGTGAATTTTAGAAGGAGAGAACAGGTGCAGTGGCTAAACACCGCTTGCGTGAGGGGGTAGGCAAAATGCCATGAGGGTGCAACAACTACAATCAGGACGAGGCAGAGGGAGGGCGGGAGCAGGTCCGGGCAAGCAAAGGGCCAACGCGGGTGTTCTGATTGTCGTCTTAGCTTAGGCAATGTTGGCGAAACGTAGGAAGAACCGCCCCGCCACGGCGGCGGCGCAAGCCGAGAAACGCAGGTGGACGGACGCACAGGCAGCACACGATCAAATCAAACAGAGAAGGTGAAAATATAGAAATTTGTTAGTCGTAGGGTTGTTTGGAGAGAGATGAAGGTAAAGTCTTTGAGCTATGTCAAAGAGGAACGGAGCGAGTTGGAGGAAGGGTTTTTGAATCTTTGAGCTTGAAATGTCAAAGTATTCATAGTAAGGAAGGATGAGCGTATCGTAGGAGAGTTTTTAGTAATAGCAGCAGACAGATTTGAGCTTTTTTGTCAAATTATGAACGGAGACGAGAATGAGATATAGGTTGAGTGGTTTCAGTCTAGAGTTAGGTCAATTTTATTAAGATTGGATGTCACAGACGTTGGGTATGTTTGATTAGGTTCTGAGAGTGGGTCTTTTAGCTATATCAGAGAGAAATGGAGAGAGTTAGAGGAAGAGTTTAGAATCTTTGAGTTTGAAATGTCAAAGTATTCGTGGTGAGGAAGGATGAGTGTATCGTAGGAGAGTTGTTTAGCAATGGCAGGAGGCAGATTTGAGCTATGTCAAATTGTGAACGAGGGGGGGGGATGTTGTGTTTGGAGATTGGTTGTGGGAGGGGGGGAGTTTGTGTTTGGGGATTGATGGGGGTGGCGGTTGTATGTTAATTTTAGGTGAATTAAAATTGCTTGAGGGGGGTTGTTGTGTGAGTGTGTATGTGTTTGTATGTAAATGTAGTAAGGGGAGGGAGGGAGGGTTAGGATAAAGTTATAAGGTCAGGTGTGGTTCGGTTGTCGGGAGGAGGGGGGGAGGAGAGGAGTGGAGAGGCGGGCTTAGGAGGTTCTTGGGTTATTTTATAGTATGGTAGGATTACTTAGGAATGATATGTTTTGTGTTGCCAATGAATAGTTGTATTGAGTCATATGTTTTTTTTTTTTTTTTTTTTTTTTATAAGGATAACAAAGGGACTTGTTAGAAAGGTCGGGTATATTAAGTTTTTGTTTTGGGAGGATTGTAGGTATTGATTTTTAAGAGGGGTTGTGAGTAAGGTTGGGTAGGTTAAGTTTTTCTTTTGGGAGGATTGAAGGTGTTGATTAGTGATTGGATAGTGAGTTAGCTTTTTTTTTTTTTTTTTTTTTTTTTTTTTTTTTTTGGAGGGATTGTGAGTAAGGTTGGGTGGGTTAAGTTTTTCTTTTGGGAGGATTGTAGGTTTTGTTAGTGGTTGGCAGAGTTGGGTTAATTATTGCATTCTCTCTTTCTTGAAGGTATTGTGAGTTCTGGCCCCATTCTTGAGGGAGAGGGTTTGTGTACAGGTACATTGCACCCCTCCCCGACCTTGTTGGCTAAGAGAGGCGTTCAATGTCGTCTGCAATTGGTACCGTTTTGTTAGGTACACCTCACCGACCTTAATGGCTAAGGGAAACGTACATATCATCTGAGTTAGTATGGGATGGGTAAGTTAGGTATTTGTTTTGGGAGGAGTGATAGGGTGTGGTTAGTTAATGGTAGAATGGTTATTTTTTATTTTGTGTGGGATTGCTAGTAACGGCTGGGTATGTTAGGTTTTTATTTTGGGAGGAGTGATAGGGTGTGGTTATTTAATGGTAGAATAGTTATTTTTTATTTTGTGTGGGATTGCTAGTAATGGCTGGGTACGTTAGGTTTTTATTTTGGGGAGTGTTAGTGCAGTTGGGAGGGTTAGTTTTTTTTTTTTTTTTTTGTCGGAGGAATCTTGATTGAGATGGTAAGTGGGGTCGGAGTGAGGGGGGAGGAGGAATTGGTCAAGTCAGGTAAGGTTAGGTTAGGTTGGGTGGGAATCATTGGGTGTGGGGTTGAGAAGAGGTTAGGTTAAGCTTAAGTTAGGTTAGGTTGATTGGGTTAGGTTAGGTGGGAGTCGTTGGGTGTGGGCTGAGGAGAGGTTAGGTTATTAGGTTAGGTTGAATTGGATTAGTTGGGTGGGAATAGTTGGGTGAGGGTTAAGGAGAGGTTAGGTTTATTTTGGGGGGAAATTGTTTGGTGTGGTTATAGGGAAGTTATTAATATAAGGGAGGTGGGAGGGGAGTGTTTGGTCTGTTTAGTATGGAGGGATTTCTGTCTCTGAATCTGCGTGGGAGTATGATGTTGTCGAAATATTCCTGCCATTGAGGGTAAGTAGTGAGGAGAGATTCTATTTGTTTGTCACCTAGTAGTCTCCAGTAGATGTTAAGTGGGGGGAGGGAGCTGAGTTCATGTAGATGACTATTTCGGGTGAAGGATGACCAGTGTGTGTTATGGATGAATCTTAGTGCTTTGTTTTGTATGACTTGAAGTTTCTTGACGTTTGATGGTGGTGCTAGCTGGAGTGTGTTGGGTGCATAAGTCAATAGTGGGCGTATGAGGGCTTTGAATAGGTGTGTTTTGGTTTTGATTGATGCAGTTCTGAATCTGTATATATTCCCGAGTGTTTTGTTTGCGATCAAAGCCTTCATATTGGTGTGTAGTGTCATGGTGAGGGTGTCGTTGAATGTGACTCCTAGGATTGTGTTTGTTCGTTTGACAGTTATAGGTGAAGGGTAGGCAATGTAGGGGTTTAGGTAAATGTGACGTGGTTGACGTCTTTTGGTGCCGAAGTAGGTGATTTGTGCTTTGTTCGGGTTGGTTTGTATTCGCCATCGGACTTCCCATTGTGTAACTTGATCGAGTTCCCTGTGTGCTTTGTTCGTTAGGTGATCAAGAGTTCTGTGTCTGACTAGTTGGGTTACATCGTCGGCGTACTGTATTGTCAGAGAGTCGATGTGTAAGGGGTCGGGTAAGTCGTTTGTGTAAAGAATGTATAGTGTTGGGGACAGGACTGATCCTTGTGGGACTCCTGCATGCAGTGTGAAGTAGTCAGAGTAGGCAGGTGTGAATTTTATCCTCATTTTTCTGTCTGTTAGGAAGTTACATAGTAGTTGTTGTGATTTCTGAGGGAGGTTAAAATTGGTGCATATCTTGTACTTTAGTCCATCGTGCCAAACTGTGTCGAAGGCTTTTTGTACGTCTTTTGTAATGAGTGCTATCTTGTATGCACCTTTGTTCATGTGGAGGTAGTTTGTGATTATATTGAGTGCGTCTTGGGTTGAATGGTGTGCTCTGAAGCCGAACTGCTTGTAGGACAGTAGTTGTTCATCTTCAAGGTGGTATCTGAGGCGGGTGTTGTATAGTCTTTCAAAAGTTTTGCCTAAGACTTCTAGTATGCTGATCGGTCTGTAGTTTTGTGGATCTGTTGGGTTTTTGTTTGGTTTAGGTATCATGATGGCTGTGGATGTCTTAAAGAGTTTTGGGAAGTATCCTGTAGCCAGTTGGGTGTTGTAGAGGTAAGTAATGGCTGTGACTGTTTCTGGGGGCAGGTGCTTCAGGATTGCTTGACCAATATTGCTGTCACCTGGTGTTTTCTTTTTGGTTTTGTCCAGTGCTTGTGCGACTTCTGTTGGGGTGAAAGGAGCAGTGAGGGTGTGGTCCTGTGTGAGAGTGGAGGTATCTATTGTGTTGTCAGGAGTTGTTCTGTCGTGAAGTGTTTGCATGTGTGTGGTGATGTTGTTTATGTGGTTTAAGATGTACCTTTGTTGTGTGGGGGGGTGTGGGTGAAAAATGTGTTCCCAGTGTTGTTTTAGTGTTTGTGCTACGTCGGCTGGCTCATTGATTTTCCTACCATTTACTAGCAGGTGATCAAAGGGGGGTTTTGCAGTTCCTTTCAGCTTGGAGATCCTTTGCCAAAATTCTCGGGGGTTATGTGTTCTGTGTTCCTGGGCAGCCTCTACGAGTTTTGCCCAGTGAACCTCATGATCTTGACGGAGGCTATGGATGATGTGTGTTCTTAGTGTGGAGATGTCTGTGTAAACTGGTGCTAGGTTAAGTTTGTTTAGTTCGAATCGTGTCCTGTAGCAGTGAAGTAGGCGTTGAGTTCTTATGGAGGGTGTGAAGGAGTATTTTTTCTTGAACCGGTGTTTAGGAATGTGGGTATCTGCTATGGCGGTGATAGTGTTGAAAAGGTGTGTCCAGGTTTCCTCAATCATCCTAGTGGGTTGGTGTTCGAGGTTGAGAGTGTATTGTTGTTCAGAGAGTGTTTTCTTGAAGGCATCCCAATCTGCGTGTTGATACTGGTATTGAGGTGAGGTTGTTGGGAGGAGGATGGGATTGTTGGAGAGGTGAAGAGTGATGGGAATGTGGTCTGAGCCTGATAGGGGGCCGGGAGTGATGTAGTGTTGGAATTGGAGGGCAGGGGTGTTGGTGATGACGATGTCTGGAGTGCCTTTGCCGTGAGCAGCGTAGAATGTGGGGAAGAAAGGGCCAATGTGGTGAAGGTTTTTGTGAGTGACCAAAGCGTGTAATTGTTGGCCAAGGGGGTCGATGCGGTTGTGTTGGAATGCGGTGTGGTGTGCATTGAGGTCGGCCATTAGTATTACAGGTAGGTGTGAGTTGTTAAAGATGGAGTTTAGGTCTGTGAAGGGGATACGCGAGTTAGGTCTTGAGTATGTTGTGCAGATGATAATCTGTCCGTGTTGAGTGTAGATCTTGGCGGCCATGAAGTGTTTGAAAGCAAAGTTGGTGATGAATTCGTGTTTCATGGAGGATCTGATGAGGATTTCAACGCCCTCGAATAGTTCGTGGGGTGATTGTCTGCTTGTGTAGCCGAAGTGCTTGATTTTGGTGTTTGTGCATGTTGAGTTAAGGAGGAGGATGTCTGGGTTGTGTTCTTGTATGAGGAGAGAGATGGCGTGTCTGTTTGAGTGATATGCTCTACAGTTGTATTGCATAATGGTGATCATGTTGTATAATTTGTTACTTATATGAGATTGAAATTCTGGGGTGCAGGGATGAGGTCTAACTTGTCGAGTGACTGTGAGCGAGGTCTGAGTGAGGTGTATGTAGGTGAGGGATGGGCGGTTACGTGACTGTGTGTGTGGGGGAGTCGGGAGGATGAGTGGAGTGTGCTAGGTTCGTGTCGGGGTTGTTTCCTGGTTTCTTTGGGGTAGTGCCGAATAGATTTACTTTAATTATAGATTTAGTTGGATGTGTGTATTTTATAATTCTTTTGCAGTCAGGTGTGTAGGAAGAAAGGGGGGAGGTGTTTTTCCTCTTAGGTCTAGTGGTCTTGACCACCAGTTCAGTGGGGGGATGGGCAGCCATTTTATTCTTGGGAGTCTGAGGTGTTAGGGGAAGATTGGGTTTGGTTCGGATTTTTGTGGTCCGGGAGTTCATCGTAGTCGTGTGGGAAAAGTCAGGTGTAGGCAAGCTCAAGGTGGAGGGGTCGGGAGGTTTTGGACTGATTACTCCGGGAGGTGAGGTAATAGTAGGTTGGTGAGATAAGTCAGGTGTGGGCATGGCAGAAGTGGAGGGGCGGAGGGAGATTGCAGTGGTTTCTCTGGGGGAAGGGGGTGGCATGCTGGTCCGGTCGGGGATGGGGGCAGTGGGGAAGATGAGGTCGGGACCGGTTCTGAAGGAATCAGGAATGTGTATGGTAGGGAGGCCGTTCTTCAAACCATCAATTGCCAGTTTCAGAAAAAGAGACCTGTTTCCGTTGCTTAGGGTATGTGCCAGAAGTATGATGGTGGTGATTTTTGCATCCATGTCGGAGGAGGGTCGGGGGGCGGTCACGTTGTTGGTCCAGCAAGTGCGGGTGGGGAGGGTCGTGGCAGTAGGGAGTGAGTGGTGGGGAG
>NW_024724055.1:0-19274 GCF_018991925.1 Homarus americanus | reverse complement strand
ATCGATTGCTTCCAAGTTCGGTTACGTATTGCTCACCTGTTAGTGCCTGCCATCTGCAGTTAGTGTCTACCACCTGCAGTTAGTAGTTATCACATGTAGGTAGTGTCTACTACCTGTTGTTAGTGTCTACAACCTGTTGTTAGTGCCTAAATCCTGCAGTTAGTGGCTACCACCTGTAGTTAGTGTCTACCACCTGTTGTTAGTGTCTACCACTTGCAGTTAGTGTCTACCACCTGTAATTAGTGTTTACCACCTGTTGTTAATGTCTACCACCTGGAGTTAGTAGCTACACCTGTAGTTAGTGTCTACCAACTGTTGTTAGTGTCTAAAACCAGTTGTTAATGTCTACCACCTGCAGTTAGTAGTTATCACATGTAGGTAGTGTCTACTACCTGTTGTTAGTGTCTACCACCTGTAGTTAGTGTCTACCACGTGTTGTTAGTGTCTACCTTCTGCAGTTAGTCGCTACTACCTGTAGTTAGCGTTTTCCACCTGTTGTTAGTGTCTACCACCTGCAGTTAGTAGCTACACCTGTAGTTAGTGTCTACCAACTGTTGTTAGTGTCTAAAACCAGTTGTTAATGCCTACCACCTGCAGTTAGTGTCTACCACCTGTAGTTAGTGTCTTCCACCTGTTTTTAGTGTTTACCACCTGCAGTTAGTGTCTACCACCTGCAGTTAGTGGCTACCACCTGTAGTTTGTGTCTACCAGCTGGTGTTAGTGTATAAAACCTGTCGTTAGTGCCTACCACCTGTTGTTAGTGTCTAAAACCTGTTGTTAGTGCCTACCACCTGCAGTTAGTGTCTACCACCTGTTGTTAGTGTCTAAAACCTGTTGTTAGTGCCTACCACATGCAGTTAGTGTCTACCACCTGTTGTTAGTGTCTACAATCTGTTGTTAGTGCCTACCACCTGTAGTTAGTATTTACCACCTGTCGTTAGTGTCAACCGCCTGCAGTTAGTGGCTACCACCTGTAGTTAGTATCTACCACCTGTTGTTAGTGCCTGCCAACTGCAGTTAGTGTCTACTACTTGTGCTAGTGTCTACAACCTTTTGTTAGTGCCTACCACCTGCAGTAAGTGGCTACCACCTGTAGTTAGTGTCTACCACCTGTTTTTAGTGTCTACAACCTTTTGTTAGTGCCTACCACCTGCAGTTAGTGTCTACCACCTATTCTTGGTGTCTACCACCTGCAGTTAGTGGCTACCACCTGTAGTTAGTGTCTACAACTTGTTGTTAGTGTCTACAACTTGTTGTTAGTGTCTACCCCCTGTAGTTAGTGTCTACCACTTGTTGGTAGTGCCTACCGCCTGCATTTAGTGGCTACCACCTATAGTTAGTGTATACACCCTGTTTTTAGTGTCTACCACCTGCAGTTAGTGTCTACAACCTGTTGTTAGTGCCTGCCACCTGCAGTTAGTGTCTACCACCTGTAGTTAGTGTCTACCACCTGTTGTTAGTTCCTACCACCTATTGTTAGTGTCTACAACCTATTGTTTGTGCCTACCACCTGCAGTTAGTGGTTACCACTTGTAGTTAGTGTCTACCACCTGTTGTTAGGGTCTACCACCTGCAATTAGTGTCTACCACCTGTTGTTAGTGTCTACCACCTGCAGTTACTGGCTACCACCTGTAGTTAGTGTCTACCCCCTGTTGTTAGTGTCTACCACCTGCAGTTAGTGGCAACCACCTGTAGTTAGTGTTTACCACCTGTTGTTAGTGTCTACCACCTGCAGTTAGTGGCTACCCCCTGTTGTTAGTGTTTACCACCTGTTGTTAGTGCCTGACACGTGCAGTTAGTGTCTACCACCTGTTGTTAGTGTCTACCACCTGTTGTTAGTGTCTACCACCTGTAGTTAGTGTCTATCACCTGTTGTTAGTGTCTACCACCTGCAGTTAGTGTCTACAACCTTTTGTTAGTTCCTACCACCTGCAGTTAGTGGCTACCACCTGTAGGTTGTGTCTTCCACCTGTTGTTTGTGTCTACAACCTTTTGTTAGTGCCTACCACCTGCAGTTAGTGGCTACCACCTGTAGTTAGTGTCTACCACCTGTTGTTAGTGTCTACAACCTTTTGTTAGTGGCTACCACCTGTAGTTAGTGTCTACCACCTGTTGTTAGTTTCTACCACCTGCAGTTAGTGATTACCACCTGTAGTTAGTGTATACACCCTGTAGTTTGTGTTTGCCCCCTGTTGTTATTGTCTACCCCCTGTTGTTAGTGTCTACAACCTGCAGTTAGTGGCTACCACCTTTAGTTAGTGTCTACCACCTGTTGTTAGTTTGTACCACCTGCAGTTAGTGGTTACCACCTGTAGTTAGTGTATACACATTGTAGTTAGTGTCTGCCCCCTGTTGTTAGTGTCTACCCCCTGTTGTTAGTGTCTACCACCTGCAGTTAGTGGCTACCACCTGTAGTTAGTGTCTACCACCTGTTGTTAGTGCCTGCCACCTGCAGTTAGTGTCTACAACCTGTTGTTAGTGTCTACCACCTGTTGTTAGTGTCTACCACCTGTAGTTAGTGTCTATCACCTGTTGTTAGTGTCTACCACCTGCAGTTAGTGGCTACCACCTGTAGGTAGTGTCTACCACCTGTTGTTAGTGTCTACAACATTTTGTTAGTGCCTACCAACTGCAGTTAGTGGCTACCACATGTAGGTAGTGTCTACCACCTGTTGTTAGTGTCTACAACCTTTTGTTAGTGCCTACCACCTGCAGTTAGTGGCTACCACCTGTAGTTAGTGTCTACTACCTGTTGTTAGTGTCTACAACCTTTTCTTAGTGGCAACCACCTGTAATTAGTGTCTAAAACCTGTTGTTACTGTATACAACCTTTTGTTAGTGGCAACCACCTCTAGTTAGTGTCTACCATCTGTTGTTAGTGTCTACCACCTGCAGTTAGTGGTTACTACCTGTAGTTAGTGTATACACCCTGTAGTTAGTGTCTACCCCCTGTTGTTAGTGTCTACCACCTTTTGCTAGTGCTTACCACCTGCAGTTAGTGGCTACCCCCTGTAATTAGTGTGTCTTTACAACCTTTTGTTAGTGCCTCTAACACCCTTAGGTTAGTGTACCTGTTGTTAGTGTCACCACCCCCTGTTGTTAGTGTCTACCACCTGTTGGTGTCTCCCCTGTTGTTAGTGTCTACCACCTGCAGTTAGTGTCTACAACCTTTTGTTGAGTTCCTACCACCTGCAGTTAGTGGCTACCACCTGTAGCTTGTGTCTACTACCTGTTGTTAGTGTCACCACAACCTTTTGTTAGTGGCTACCACCTGGTTAGTGTCTACCACCAGTTGGTAGTTTCTACCACCTGCAGTTAGTGGTTACCACCTGTAGTTAGTGTATACAACCTGTAGTTTGTTGCCCCCTGTTGTTAATTATCACCGCTGTTGTTAGTGTCTACAATGCAGTTAGTGCTACCACCGTTAGTTAGTGTCTACCACCTGTTGTTAGTTTGTACCACCTGCAGTTAGTAGTTACCACCTGTAGTCAGTGCCACCCCTGTAGTTAGTGTCTGCCCCTGTTGAGTGTCTACCCCTGTTGGTGTCCACCACCTGCAGTTAGTGGCTACCACCTGTAGTTAGTGTCTACCACCTGTTGTTAGTGCCTGCCACCTGCAGTTAGTGTCTACCACCTGTTGTTAGTGTCTACCACCTGTTGTTAGTGTCTACCACCTGTAGTTAGTGTCTATCACCTGTTGTTAGTGTCTACCACCTGCAGTTAGTGGCTACCACCTGTGAGTAGTGTCTACCACCTGTTGTTAGTGTCTACACACTTTTGTTAGTGCCTACCACCTGCAGTTAGTGGCTACCACCTGTAGCAGTGTCTACCACCTGTTGTTAGTGCTTCACCACCTGCAGTTAGTGGTCACACCTGTAGTTAGTATCTACCCCTGTAGTTAGTGTCTACCACCTGTTGTTATTGCTTCGCCCTCTGTAGTTAGTGTGTACCCCCTGTCGTTAGGTTCACCACCTGCAGTTAGTGGTTACCACTTGTAGTTAGTGTCTACCACCTGCAGTTAGTGCCTACCACCTGTTGTTAGTGCTACCACCTGCAGTTAGTGTTCACTAGCTGTTAATAGTGTCTACCACTTGCAGTTAGTGGCTACCACCTGTAGTTAGTGCTTACAACCTGTTGTTATGTCACCTGCAGTTAGTAGCTACCACCTGTAGTTAGGCCTGTTGTTAGTGTCTAAAACCCGTTGTTAGTGCTTACCACCTGGAGTTAGTGTCTACCACCTGTTGCTAGGTGTCTTGTCTACCAATCTGTAGTTGGCTGCCTAATTCCTGTAGTTAGTGGGTTCACCATTTGTTGCCATAACCTGTTGTTAGAGTCACCACCTGCAGTTAGTGGCTACCACCTGTAGTTAGCTCATCTCGTTGTTAGTATCCACTACCAGCAGTTAGTGGCTACCACCTGTAGTTACAGGTTCACTCCTGTAGATACCAAAATCCCCAGTGCCATCTGCCCTCTGTAGTTAGTACCAATTCTGTCGTTTGTGTCTACTGCCTGCAGTTAGTGGTTACCACTAGGCTAGTGTCTACCAATTCGTTGTTAGTGTTTACTAATCTGTTGTTAGTGTTCATCACCTGCAGTTAGTGGCTGCCACCTGTAGCTAGCGTGTCACCCCCTGTGTGTTGGTGCTCACCTGTTGTTGGCTTGCCTGCCCTCTGTAGGTTAGCAAGTGGGGTTCACCCCATTGTTAGTGTGTTGTTCACCTGCAGGTTCACTCTGTTGTTAGTGTCTACTCCCTGTCGTTTGTGTCTACCACCTCTAGTTATTGCCTAATTCCTGTAGTTAGTGTCTACCACTTGTTGTTAGTGTTTACAACCTGTTCTTAGAGCCTACCACCTGCAGTTAGTGGCTACCACCTATAGTTAGTGCCTACCACCTGTTGTTAGTATCCACCACCAGCAGTTAGTGGCTTCCACCTGTAGTTAGTGTGTACCCCCTGTAGTTAGTGTCTACCCCCTGTTGTTATTGCCTGCCCTCTGTGGTTAGTGTCTACCCCCTGTCGTTGTGTCTACCACCTGCAGTTAGTGGTTACCATTTGTTGTTAGTGTCTACCACCTGTTGTTAGTGTCTACCACCTGTTGTCAGTGTCTACCACCTGCAGTTAGTGGCTACCACCTGTAGTTAGTGTCTACCACCTGTTGTCAGTGTCTACCACCTGCAGTTAGTGGCTACCACCTGTAGTTAGTGTTTACCACCTGTTGTTAGTGTCTACCACCTGCACTTAGTGGCTACCACCTTTAGTTAGTGTCTACCACCTGTTGTTAGTGTGTACCACCTGCAGTTAGTGGCTACCACTTGTAGTTAGTATCTACAACCTATTGTTAGTGCCTACCACCTGTTGTTAGTGTCTACCACCTGCAGTTAGTGGCTACCACCTGTAGTTAGTGTTTACAACCTGTTGTTAGTGTCTACCACCTGCAGTTAGTGGCTACCACCTGTAGTTAGTGTCTACCCCCTGTGTATAGTGTTTACCACCTGATGTTAGTGTCTACCACCTGAAGTTAGTGGCAACCACCTGTAGTTAGAGTATACCACCTGTTGTTAGTGTCTAAAACGTGTTGTTAGTGCCTACAACCTGCAGTTAGTGTCTACCACCTGTTGTTAGCGCTCGCCAATTCGCGTTAGTGTTCACCATCTCGGTAGTTAGTGGTTAACGCCACTTGTAGTTAGTGTTCACTAATTCGTTGTTAGTGTTCAGAACCTGTTTGTTAGTGCCTACCATCATGTTAGTGGTTTTTACCAATCTGTAGCGTTAGTGTCTACAACCTGTTAGCAATCTACCACCTGTTGTTGTGTTCACTTACTGTAGTTAGCGCTTACCACCTGTTGTTGGGTGACTACCACCCGAGCACGGCTACCACCCAGTTAGTGTTTACCACCTGTTGTTATGTGTCTACCACCTGCAGTTAGTGGCTACCACCTGTAGTTAGTGGCTACCACCTGTAGTTAGTGTCTACCACCTGCCGTTAGTGGCTACAACTTGTAGTTAGAATCTACAACCTGTTGTTAGTGCCTACCACCTGTAGTTAGTGTTTACCACCTGTTGTTAGTGTCTACCACCTGCAGTTATTGGCTACCACCTGTAGTTAGTGTCTACTACCTGTTGTTAGTGTCTACCACCTGCCGTTAGTGGCTACAACTTGTAGTTAGTATCTGCAACCTGTTGTTAGTGCCTACCACCTGTTGTTAGTGTCTACCACCTGCAGTTAGTGGCTACCACCTGTAGTTAGTGTTTACCCCCTGTTGTTAGTGTCTACCACCTGCAGTTAGTGGCTACCACCTGTAGTTAGTGTCTACCCCCTGTCGTTTGTGTCTACCACCTGCAGTTAGTGCTCAAACTCCGTTGTTGGGTATCCACCCACCAGCAGTTAGTATTACCACCTGTGTTAGTGTGTACCCCCAGTTAGTGTCTACCCCCGTTGTTATTGCCTGCCCTCTGTGGCGGTTAGGTGTCTGATTTCTGTCGTTGTGTGGTTCACCACCCAGCGGTTGCGGTTACCATTTGTTGTTAGTGTTCAACACCCGTTGTTGCGTCTACCACCTGTTGTCAGTGTCTACCACCTGCAGTTAGTGGCTGTACCAATTGTAGTTAGTGCTCACCACCTGTTGTCAGTGTTCACCACCCGCAGTTAGTGGCTACCACCTGTAGTTAGGTGGCTACGCACCTGTTGCGCTCACCTGCACTTAGTGGCTACCACCTTTTGTTAGTGTCTACCACCTGTTGTTAGTGCGTGTACCACCCGCAGTTAGTGGCTACCACTTCAGGAAGTTAGTATTCATAACCCATTGTTAGTGCCTACCACCTGTTGTTAGTGTCTACCACCTGCAGTTAGTGGCTACCACTCAGTTGCGTTTACAACCCGTTGTTAGTGTCTACCACCCGCAGCGTTAGTGGCTACCACCCGTAGTTAGTGTCTACCCCGTCGTTTGTGTTCACCACCTGCAGTTGGGTGCCTGCTAACCCTGCAGCGTTAGTGTAGTTCACCACCCGTTGTTAGTAAGTGTTACAACCTGTTGTTATTACTTCCACCACCTGCAGTTAAGGTGGCTGCTGACTCGTAGTTAGTGTCTACCACCCGTTGTTAAGGCTGCCACCTGCAGTTAGTGTCTACCATCTTGTTAGTGGTTACCACTTGTAGTTAGGTGTCTACTACCTGTTGTTATGCGTTCTAGAAACTGTTGTTAGTGCCTACCACCAGCAGTTAGTGGCTACCACCAGTAGTTAGTGTCTACAACCTGTTATTAGTGTGTCTACCACCTGTTGTTAGTGTTCACCACTTGTAGTTAGTGGGTTTACCACCTGTTGTTAGTAAGTGACTACTAATTCGGGAGTTAATGGCTACTTTCACCCAGTTAGTGGTTACCACCTGTTGTTAGTGTTCAACACCTGCAGTTAAGGTGGCTACCACCTGTAGCAGTGGGTTACCACCTGCGTTAGTGTCTACCACCCGTCGTTAGTGGCTACAACTTGTAGTTAGACCCACAACCCGTTGTTAGTGCCTACCACCTGTAGTTGGTGTTTACCACCTGTGTTAGTGCTTACCACCTGTTGTTAGTGTTCACCACCTGCAGTTATTGGCTACCACCTCCAGTTAAAGGTGTCTACTACCCGCTGTTAGTGTTCACCACCTGCCGTTGGGTGGTCATAACTTGTAGTTAGTATCTGCAACCCGGTTGTTAGTGCCTACCACCCACAGAAAGGTGTCTACCACCTGCAGTTAAGGTGGCTACCACCTGTAGTTAGTGTTTAATCTCTGCTGTTAGTGTCTACCACCTGCAGTTAGTGGTCACCACCTGTAGTTAGTGTCTACCCCCGTCGTTTGTGCTCATTTAACGCAGTTAGTGGTTACCACTTCCACACCCGTTTATAGTGTTTACCACCTGTTGTTAGTGTATAAACCCGTAGTTAGGTGGCAATCACCTGTTGTTAGAGACACCACCTGTTGTTAGTGTCTACCACCCAGAAGTTGGTGCGTTTACCACCCGTTATTAGTGCCTACCACCGCAGTTAGTGGCTATTACCGACGTGCGTTGCGTCTGACTAATTGTTGTTAGTGTCTACCACCCGCAGTTAGTGGCTACCATATGTAGTTAGTGTCGACCCTGTTGTTATTGCCCGCCCTCTGTAGTTAAAATCTTCCCGTCGTTATTGCTCACCTGTAGTTAGTAGTTCACCCCTGTATTTATTATTAACCCCTGTAGTTAGTGACTACCACCTTTTGGTTATTATTCACCCTGCAGTTAGGTGTTCAATTTCGCAGTTAGTGGCCACCTATAGTTGCGTTTTTCACCACCTGGTTGTTGGTGCGCCACCTGCAGTTAGCGTCTACCACCTGCAGTTAGTGGCTACCACCTGTAGTTAGTGCATACCACCTTTAGTTATTATTCACCCTGTGAGTTAGTGTTCACCCCCTGCTGTTAGTGTCTACCACCTGCAGTTAGTGGCTACCACCTGTAGTTATGTCTACCACCTTTTAGTTATTGTTCACCCAGTGGAGTTAGTGTTCACCCCCTGTTAGTGCCAGCTACCTGTAGTTAGGTGTCTACGACTCTGTTGTTAGTGTATACCACCTGCAAAGTTAGTGTCTACCCCTGTTGTTAGCAAGGTGCCTACCACTCCACCTCCTAGTGGGCTACCACCTGCTGTTAGTGCCTACCACCCGTTGTTACAGGTTCACCACCTGCAGTTAGTGGTCATTACCACTCAGTTAGTGTTTTCATAACCTGTTGTTAGGTGTGCTCACCACCTGCAGTTAGTGGCTACAACCTGATGTTAGTGTTTACCACCCGTTTTTTGTGTCTGATTAATCTGAAGGTACACCACCAGGTTAAAGGTGTGTCAACCACCTGGTTGTTAGTGTCTACCAATTCGCAGTTAAGGTGGCTACCACTGTAGTTGCGTTTACCAATTCGTAGTTAGTGTCACCACCTGTTGTTAGTGCGCCTGCCGCCTGTTAGTTACTACCATCTGTTATTGGTTACCACTTGTAGTTAGGTTCACTTCACCTGTTTATAGTGTTTACTACTCCGTTGTTGGTGTCTACCACCCGCAGTTGCGGCAACCAATTGTAGTTAGAGCATACCAACTGTTGTTAGTGTTCAAAACCTGTTGTTAGTGGCTCACAACCTGTAGTTAGTGGGTTCATAACCTGTTGTTAGGCCTACCATCCGTAGTTGGTGTTTACCACCTGTTGTTAGTGTCTATCAATTCGTTGTTAGTGTCTACCACCTGCTGTCAGTGTTCACCACCTGCAGTTAGTGGTCACCACCTGTAGTTAGTGTTTACCACCTGTTGTTAGTGTCTACCACCTGCACTTAGTGGCTACCACCTTTAGTTAGCGTCTACCACCTGTTGTTAGTGTTCACCACTCCTGCAGTGTTAGTGGCTACCACTTCAGTGTTAGTATCTACAACCCGTTGTTAGTGCTTCTACCACCTGTTGTTAGTGTCTACCACCGCAGTTATTAGTAATATTACCACCAGCGTTTCATAACCTGCTGTTAGTGTCTACCACCCGCAGTTAGTGGGCACCACCTGTAGATAGTGTCTACCCCCGTCGTTTGTGTTCACTAATCTGCAGTTAGTGCCTGCAACCTGTTAGTGCTCACCACCCGTTGTTAGTGTCTAATAACCTGTTGTTAGTAATTTACCACCTGCAGTTAGTGGTTACCACTCCGTAGTTAGTGTCTACCACCTGTGTTAGTGCCTGCCACCCGCAGTTAGTGGGTTCACCATCTGCAGTTAGTGGCCACTTCACTTGTAGTTAGCGTGTCTACTACCTGTTGTTAGTGTCCAGGAACTCCTGCTGTTAGTGCCTCACCACCTGCAGTTAGTGGCTACCACCTGTAGTTAGGTGTCTACCACCTATTAGTGTCTACTAATTATTAGTGTCTACTTAATTTGTAGTTAGTGTTTACTGACTGTTGTTAGTGACTACCACCTGGAGTTAATGGCTACCACCCAGCTAGTGTTTACTAATCTGTTGTTTGCCCACCACCCAGTTAGTGGCTACCACCTGCAGTTAAAAGTTCACTACCTGTTGTTAGGTGTTCACCACCTGCCGTTAGTGGTCACAACTTGTGAAGTTAGCATTCAACCCGTTGTTAGTGCCTTCTACCACCTGTTGTTAGTGTCTACCACCTGGTGTTAGTGGCTCTGCACCTGTAGTTAGTGTTTACTCCTGTTGTTAGTGTCTACCACCTGCAGTTAGTGGCTACACCTGTAGTTAGGTGCTCACCTCTGTCGCTCAGGCTCACTACCTGCAGTTAAAGGTTACCATTTGTAGTTAGTGCCTGATTGACCTGTTTATAGTCACACCTGTTGTTAGTGTTTCAAACCTGCAGTTAGTGGCAACCACTCATTTCGTTAGAGATACCACCTGCTGTTGTGTCTACCACCTGCAGTTAGTGTAATATTACGTAGTTAGTGCTCACCACCTGTTGTTAGTGTCTACCACCCGCAGTTAGTGGCTACCACATGAAGTTAGTACGACCCCTGTTGTTATTGCTCGCCCTCTGTAAATAAAATCTTCCGTCGTGTTATTGCTCACCCCTGTAGTTAGTAGTTCATTCTGCATTTATTGTTTGCTAACCCTGTAGTTAGTGACTACCACCTTTTATTATTGTCTACCCCTGTGTAGTTAGGTGTTCAATTTGCAGTTAGTGGCTACTTCACCTATAGTAGTGGCTTTCACACCTGTTGTTAGTGCGTGCCACCTGCAGTTAGTGTCTACCACCTGCAGTTAGTGGCTACCACCTGTAGTTAGGTTCACCACCTTTAGTTATTGGTTCACCCTGTGGAGCAGGTTCACCTCTGTTGTTAGTGTGTCTACCACCTGGGCAGTTAGTGGCTACCACCTGTAGTTAGTGTCTACCACCTTAGTTATTGTCCCGGAGTTAGTGTTCACCCCTGCTGTTAGTGCCAGGCCACACCTGTAATTAGTGTCTACCCCCCTGTTGTTAGTGCTCATAACCCTGATAAAGCCTCTACCACCTGCAGTTAGTGGCTACTAATTAATGTTAGTGTCTACCACTTGTAGTTATTTTACAACCTGTTGCTGTGCTCACTACCTGTTAGTTCCACCACTTGCATTTAGTGGCTACCACCTGTAGTTAGTGGTTCAATTCCCTGTTGTTAGTGTCTACCACCCAGCAGCAGTGGCTACCACTCAGGTTATTGCGTTCACCACCTGTTGTTAGTGTTCACTTCTGTTGTTAGTGTGCTCACTCCCCTGTCGTTTCATGTCTACCAATCTGTAGTTATTGCCTAATTCCTGTAGTTAGTGTTCACCACTTGTTGTTAGTGTGCATAACCTGTTCTAGAGCCTACCACCTGCAGTGCTGGGTGGCTACCACCTATAGTTAGCGCTCACTACCTGTTGTTGCATCCACCACCAGCAGTTAGGTGGCTACCACCTGTAGTTAGTGGCTCACCCCCTGCAGTTACTATGCACTCTGTTGTTGGCTTGCCTGCCCCTCTGTAGTTAGTGTCTACCTCTGTCGTTTGTGTCTACCACCTGCAGTTAGTGGTTATCACTTAGAGTTAGTGTCTACCACCTGTTGTTAGTGTTTACTTTCACCTGCTGTTAGTGTCTACCATCTGCAGTTATTGGACACACCTGTAGTAAGTGTTCACTGACTCCGTTATTAGAGGTTCATCAATTGTTGTTAGTGTGTCTACCACCCGTAGTTAGTGTTTACCACCCGTTATTAGTGTCACTAACGCGATTAGTGGCTACCACCCGTAGTTGCGTTTACCACCCGTTGTTAGCCACCACCCGCAGTTGCGGCTACCACCTGTAGTTAAGGCGTCTACCAATTCGTTGTTAGTGTCTACCACCTGCAGTTAGCGTCTACCACCTGCCGTTAGCGCCACCACCTGCTGTTAGCGCGTCTACCACCCGTTAGCGGCTGACTAATCTGTAGCGTTGGGGTGTTTCATCTTCTGTTGTTAGTAAGGCAGTCTACCACCTGCAGTTAGTGGCCACCAAACGTAAGCAGGTCTACTCCATGTCGTTTGTGTCTACTTTACCTGTTGTGGTTACCACTTGTAGTTAGTGTCTACCACCTGTTTACAGGCGCCACCACCTGCTGTTAGCAAGGTTCATCAATCTGCAGTTAGTGGCAACCACCTGTAGTTAGAGGCATACCACCTGTTGCAAGGTGTCTAAAACCCGTTGTTAGTGCCTACAACCTGCAGTTAGTGTCTACAACCTGTTGTTGCAATTCTACTACCTGCAGTTAGTGGCTACCACCTGTAGTTAGTGTCTACCACCTGTTGTTAGTGCCTCCCACCTGCAGTTAGGTGTCTACCATCTGCAGATAGTGGCTACTAATTTGTAGTTAGTGTCTACCACCCGTTTATAGTGTGTTTAATACCTGTTGTTAGTGTCTACCACCTGCAGTTAGTGGCAACCACCTGTAGTTAGAGTAGACAATTAATTCGTTGTTAGTGTGTCTAAAACCTGTTGTTAGTACTCACAACCTGTAGTTAGTGTCTACAACCTGTTGTTAGGGCTCACCATCTGTAGCGTTAGTGTTTACCACCCGTTGTTAGGCGTCTACCACCTACAGTTAGTGGCTACTACATATTGCTGTTAGTGTTCACCACCCGCAGTTAGTGGCTACCAATTCGTAGTTAGTATCTACCACCTGTTCTAGTGTCTAACACCTGGCAGTTATTGGTAACCACCAGTTAGTGGTTCACCCCTGTAATTAGTGTCTACTCTGTTGTTAGTGTCTACAACCTTGATAAAGTTTACCACCTGCAGTTAGTGGTCACACCTAATGTTAGTGTCTACCACTTGTAGTTAGTTTTACAACCTGATGTTAGTGTCTACTACCTGTTGTTAAAAGTTTGACACTTGCATTTAGTGGCTACCACCTGTAGTTAGTGTTCACCCCTGTTGTTAGTGTTCACTACCCGCAGTTAGTGGCTACCACCTGTAGCGTTGGGGTGTCTTCATTACCTGTTGTTAGTGCCCACTCTGTTATTAGTGTCTGCCAACGGCAGGTAGTTCACTCTGTTGTTAGTGTTCATTCCTCAATGTTTGCCTACCACCTGTAGTTATTGCTCTAATTCCTGTAGTGTTAGTGTTCACCACTTGTTGTTAGTGTTTGAACTGTTCTTAGAGCCTACCACCTGCAGTTAGTGGCTACCAATTTATAGTTAGTGCTTCACTACCTGTTGTTAGTATCCACCACTAGCAGTTAGGTATTACCACCGTAGTTAGCGTCTACCCCTGCAGTTACTGTAATTCTGTTGTATTGGCTCGTCTCCAGGGAAGTTAGGTCTACTCCCCATCGTTTGTGTTCACTTTCACCTGCAGTTATGTTTACCACTTGTAGTTAGTGTCTTACCACCTGTTGTTATTAAGGGGTTTACCACCTGTTGTTAGTGTCTACCACTCCGCAGTAAGTGGCTGCCACCTGTAGTTAGGTGTCTACCACCTGTTGTTAGTGTCTACCACCTGCAGTTAGTGGCTAACATCTGTAGTTAGTAACTCTGTAGTTATGTGTCTACCCTGTTGTTGGTTGGCTCTGCCCTCTGTGGTTAGTGGTGTCTACCCTGTCGTTTGTGTCTACCACTGCAGTTAGTGGTTACCATTTGTTGTTAGTGTCTACCACCTGTTGTTAGTGTCTACCACCTGTTGTCAGTGTCTACCACCTGCAGTTAGTGGCTACCACCTGTAGTTAGTGTTTACCACCTGTTGTTAGTGTCTACAACCTGCACTTAGTGGCTACCACCTTTAGTTAGTGTCTACCACCTGTTGTTAGTGTCTACCACCTGCAGTTAGTGGCTACCACTTGTAGTTAGTGTCTACAACCTGTTGTTAGTGCCTATCACCTGTTGTTAGTGTCTACCACCTGCAGTTAGTGGCTACCACCTGTAGTTAGTGTTTACAACCTGTTGTTAGTGTCTACCACCTGCAGTTAGTGGCTACCACCTGTAGTTAGTGTCTACCCCTGTCGTTTGTGTCTACCACCTGCAGTTAGTGCCTACAACCTGCAGTTAGTGTCTACCACCTGTTGTTAGTGTCTACAACCTGTTGTTAGTACCTACCACCTGCAGTTAGTGGCTACCACCTGTAGTTAGTGTCTACCACCTGTTGTTAGTGCCTGCCACCTGCAGTTAGTGTCTACCATCTGCAGTTAGTGGTTACCACTTGTAGTTAGTGTCTACTACCTTGTTGTTAGTGTCTAGAACCTGTTGTTAGTGTGCCTACCACCTGCAGTTAGTGGCTACCACCTGTAGTTAGTGTCTACCACCTGTTGTTAGTGTCTACCACCTGTTGTTAGTGTGTCTACCACTTGTAGTTAGTGTTTACCACCTGTTGCTATGACTACCACCTGGAGTTAGTGGCTACCACCTGTAGTTAGTGTTTACCACCTGTTGTTAGTGTCTAACAACTGCAGTTAGTGGCTACCACCTGTAGTTAGTGTCTACTACCTGTTGTTAGTGTCTACCACCTGCCGTTAGTGGCTACAACTTGTAGTTAGTATCTACAACCTGTTGTTAGTGCCGCACCACCTGTTGTTAGTAGTGTCTACCACCTGCAGTTAGTGGCTACCACCTGTAGTTAGTGTTTAACCCTCTGTTGTTAGTGTCTACCACCTGCAGTGTGGCTACCACCTGTAGTTAGTGTCTACCCCTGTCGTTTGTGTCTACCACCTGCAGTTAGTGGTTACAACTTGTAGTTAGTGTCTACCACCTGTTTATAGTGTTTACCACCTGTTGTTAGTGTCTAAAACCTGCAGTTAGTGGCAACCACCTGTTGTTAGAGTATACCACCTGTTGTTAGTGTTTACCACCTGTAGTTAGTGTTTACAACCTGTTGTTAGTGCCTACCACCTGCAGTTAGTGGCTACCACCTGTAGTTAGTGTCTACCACCTGTTGTTAGTGTCTACCACCTGCAGTTAGTGGCTACCACATGTAGTTAGTGTCGACCCTGTTGTTATTGCCTGCCCTGTATGTTAAATCTTACCCCTGTCGTTATTGCTCACCCCTGTAGTTAGTGTCTACCACCTGTATTTGTATTTCTGCCTAACCCTGTAGTTAGTGACTACCACCTTTAGTTATTGTCTACCCCCTGTAGTTAGTGTCTACCCCTGCAGTTAGTGGCTACCACCTATAGTTAGTGTTTACCACCTGTTGTTAGTGCGTGCCACCTGCAGTTAGTGTCTACCACCTGCAGTTAGTGGCTACCACCTGTAGTTAGTGTCTACCACCTTAGTTATTGTTCACCCCGTGGAGTTAGTGTTCACCCCTGTTGTTAGTGTCTACCACCTGCAGTTAGTGGCTACCACCTGTAGTTAGTGTCTACCACCTTTAGTTATTGTCTACCCCGTGGAGTTAATGTCTACCCCCTGTTGTTAGTGCCAGCTACCTGTAGTTAGTGTCTACGACTTGTTGTTAGTGTCTACCACCTGCAGTTAGTGGCTACCACCTGATGTTAGTGTTTACCACCTGTTTTTTGTGTCTACCACCTGAAGTTAGTGGCTACCACCTGTAGTTAGTGTCTATCACCTGTTTTTAGTGTCTACCAAATGCAGTTAGTGGTTACCACCTGTAGTTAGTGTCGACCCCTGTTGCTATTGCCTGCCCTCTGTAGTTAAAGTCTACCCCCTGTCGTTTGTGTCTACATCCTGCAGTTAGGTGGTTACCACTTGTAGTTAGTGTCTACCACCTGTTGTTAGTGCCTACCCCTGCAGTAGTGCTACCACCTGTGTTAGTATCTACCACATGTTGTAGTGTCTACCACCTGCAGTTAGTGTCTACCACCTGTAGTTAGTGTTTACCACCTGTTGTTAGTGTCTACCACCTGCTAGTGGCTACCACCTGCAGTTAATGTCTACCACCTGTAGTTAGTGTTTACCGTTGTTAGTGTCTACCACCTGCAGTTAGTGGCTACCACCTGTAGTTAGTTCACTCACCTGTTGTTAGTGTCTAAAACCTGTTGTTATGCCTACCACCTGCAGTTAGTGGTCTACCACCTGTAGTTAGTGTCTACCACCTGCAGTTAGTGGCTACCACCTGTCGTTTGTGTCTCCACCTGTTGTTTCTGTCTAAATCCTGTCGTTAGTGACTACCACCTTTTGTTAGTGTCTAAAACCTGTTGTTAGTGCTCACTAACCTGCAGTTAGTGTCTACCACCTGTTGTTAGTGTCTAAAACCTTTTGTTAGTGCCTACCACCTGTAGTTAGTGTTTACCACCTGTCGTTAGTGCTCCACATTGCAGTTAGTGGCTATTACCTGTACGTAGTGTCTACCACCTGTTGTTAGTGTCTACAACCTTTTGTTAATACCTACCACCTGCAGTTAGTGGCTACCACCTGTAGTTAGTGTCTACCACCTGTTGTTAGTGTCAACAACCTTTTGTAGTGTCTGCCACCTGTAGTTAGTGTCTACCACCTGTTGTTAGTGTTCACCAACTGCAGTTAGTGGTTACCACCTGTAGTTAGTGTGTCTACCCCTGTTGTTATTGCCTACCCTCTGTAGTTAGTGTCTACACCCTGTAGTTAGTGTGTACCACCTGTTGTTAGTATCTACCACCTGCAGTTAGTGGCTACTAGCTGTCGTTTGTGTCTACCACCTGCAGTAAGTGGTTACCACTTGTAGTTAGTGTCTACCACCTGTTGTTAGTGTCTATAACCTGTTGTTAGTGGCTACCACCTGTAGTTAGTGTTTACCACCTGTTGTTAGTGTATAGAACCTGCAGTTAGTGGCTATCACCTGTAGTTAGTGTTTACCACCTGTTGTTAGTGTCTACCACCTGCACTTAGTGGCTACCACCTGCAATTAGTGTCTACCACCTGTTGTTAGTGTCTACCACCTGCAGTTAGTGGCTACCACCTGTAGTTAGTGTTTACCACCTGTAGTTTTTGCCTAATTCCTGTAGTTAGTGTCTACCACTTGTTGTTAGTGTTTACAACCTGTTGTTAGGGCCTACTACCTGCAGTTAGTGGCTACCACCTGTTGTTAGTGCTCTAAAACCTGTTGTTGTGCTTACTAGCTGCAGTTGTCTCTCCCACCTGTAGTTAGTGTTTACCACCTGTAGTTATTGCCTAATTCCTGTAGTTAGTGTTTACCACCTGTTGTTAGTGTCTTCCACATGCAGTTAGTGGCTACCACCTGTAGTTAGTGTCGACCCTGTTGTTGTTATTGCCTGCCCCTCTGTAGTTAAAGTCTACCCCCTGTCGTTTGTGTCTACAACCGCAGTTAGTGTGTTACCACTTTAGTTTGTGTCTACCACCTGTTGTTAGTGTGTTTACCACCTGTTGTTAGTGTCACAACCTGTTGTTAGTGTCTACCACCTGCAGTTAGTGTTTACCACGTGTAGTTAGTGTCTACCACCTTTAGTTATTGTCTAACATGTAGTTAGTGTCTACCCCTGCAGTGTAGTGGCAACTACCTGTAGTTAGTGTCTACCACCTGTTGTTAGTGCCTGCCACTCTGCAGTTGGTGGCTACCACCCTTTTAGTTAGTGTTTACCACCTGTAGTTGTTGCCTACCCTGTAGTTAGTGTCTACCACTTGTTGTTAGTGTTTACAACCTGTTGTTGTGAGCCTTCCACCTTCAGTGGCTACCACCTGTAGTTGTGTTTACCACCTGTTGTTAGTGTCTACCACCTGTGTTAGTGGCTACCACCTGTAGTTAGTGTCTACCACCTGTTGTTAGTGCCTGCCACCTGCAGTTGGTGGCTACCACCTTTTAGTTAGTGTTTACCACCTGTAGTTGTTGCCTAATTCCTGTAGTGTAGTGTCTACCACTTGTTGTTAGTGTTTTCACAACCTGTTGTTAGAGCCTACCACCTTCAGTTAGTGGCTACCACCTGTAGTTAGTGTTTACCACCTGTTGTTAGTGTCTACCACCTGCAGTTAGTGGCTACCACCTGTAGTTAGTGTCTACTACCTGTTGTTAGTGTCTACCACCTGCAGTTAGTGGCTACCACTTGTAGTTAGTATCTACATCCTGTTGTTAGTGCCTACCACCTGTTGTTAGTGTCTACCACCTGCAGTTAGTGACTACCACCTGTAGTTAGTGTTTACCAACTGTTGTTAGTGTCCACCACCTGCAGTTAGTGGCTACCACCTGTAGTTAGTGTCTACCACCTGTTGTTAGTGTCTACCACCTGCAGTTAGTGTTACCACCTGTAGTTTGTGTCTACCACCTGTTGTTAGTGTTTACCACCTGCACTTTAGTGTCTACCACCTGCAGTGTAGTGTCTACCACCTGTTGTTAGTGTCTACCACCTGTAGTTAGTGTCTACCACCTGTTGTTAGTGTCTAAAACCTTTGTTAGTGCCTACCACCTGCAGTTAGTGTCTACCATCTGCAGTTAGTGGTTACCACTTGTAGTTAGTGTCTACTACCTGTTGTTAGTGTCTAGAACCTGTTGTTAGCCTACCACCTGCAGTTAGTGGCTACCACCTGTAGTAAGTGTCTACCACCCGTTATAGTGTCTACCACCTGTAGTTAGTGTCTACCACCTGTAGTTAGTGTTTACCACCTGTTGTTAGTGTCTACCACCTGCAGTTAGTGGCTACCACCTGTAGTTAGTGTCTACCACCTGTTGTTAGTGTCTACCACCTGCAGTTAGTGTCTCCACCTGCAGTTAGTGCCTACCACCTGTTGTTAGTGTCTACAGCTGCAGTTAGTGTCTACCACCGGTTGTTAGTGTCTAAAACCTGTTGTTAGTGCCTACCACCTGCAGTTAGTGTCTACCACTTGTTTTGTAGTGTCTACAACCTGTTGTTAGGCTCCTACCACCTGTGGTTTGTGTTTACCACCTGTTGTTAGTGTCTACCACCTGCAGTTAGTGGCTACCACATGTAGTTTGTGTCTACCACCTGTTGTTAGTGCCTGCCACCTGCAGTTAGTGGCTACCACCTGTAGTTATTGTCTACAACCTGTTGTTAGGGCCTTACCACCTGTAGTTAGTGTTTACCACCTGTTGTTAGTGTCTACCACCTACAGTTAGTGGTTACCACATGTTGTTAGTGTCACCACCTGCAGTTAGTGGCTACCACCTGTAGTTAGTATCACACCTGTTTTAGTGTCTAACACCTGCAGTTAGTGGTAACCACCTGTAGTTAGTGTCTACCCGCTGTAGTTAGTGTCTACCCCTGTTGTTAGGTGTCTACAACCTCTTGATAAAGCCTACCACCTGCAGTTAGTGGCTACCACCTGTTGTTAGTTTCTACCACTTGTTAGTTTCTACAACCTGTTGTTAGTGTCTACCACCTGTATTTAGTGCCTAC
>NW_024724054.1:0-1735 GCF_018991925.1 Homarus americanus | reverse complement strand
ATGGTTACGTAGTTCCTCCACCATGGAGCTCTCCACCAGCCACATTCAAAATTACCGACCTGGGCGATAGTAAAGCCTACCTCCAGAAGAGCACCTCAAAAATAACTGAAGCCATAGCCACCGACACCGGCAGATGCAGCATGATACTTCACAGATGGCGGTAGATCAAACATCATACATCCGGGGCGGCCTTATACACAAGGTCAGATCCTCTGAAAATTTTTGGAAAATTTTCGAAAATCTTCAAAAATTTTCAAAATTTTCAAAAATATTCAAAATTATCCGAAAAATTTTCAGAAATTTTCCAAAATCTCCCCAAATTTTTTCCAAAAATTTCAAAATTTCTAAAATTTTCAAAAATTTTCAAAATTTCCTCATTTTCAAATTTTTCAAGAATTTTCAAAAAGTTTTCAAAATATTCAAAATATCCGAAAATTTTAGAAATTTTCAAAAATTTTCCCAATTTTTCAAAATTTAAAATTTTCGAAATTTTTCAAAATTTCAAAATTTTTCAAAATTTTCAAAAATTTTTCCAAAATTTTCAAAATTTTCAGAAATTTCAAAATTTTTCAAAATTTCTAAAATTTTCCAAGAATTATCCGGTCAGAATTTTCCAAATTTTAAATTTTTCAAAATTTCAAAAATTTCAAATTTCGAAATTTTTCCAAAAATTTTCAAAATTTTTCAAAATTTTTCAAAAATTACCAAAATTTTCAAAATATTCAAAATTATCCGAAAATTTCAGAAATTTTCAAAATTTTCCCACAAATTTTCCAAAAATTAAAATTTTCAAAAAATTTTCAAAATTTTTCGAAAATTTTTCAAAATATTTTAAAACATTTCCCAAAATTTTCAAAATTTTTCCAAAAATTTTCTAAAATTGTTCTGAATTTTTACGAAAATGGTTGTAGTTCCTCCACCATGGAGCTCTCCACCAGCCACATTCAAAATTACCGACCTAGGCGATAGTAAAGCCTACCTCGAGAGGACCTCAAAAAATAACTCTGGAAGCATTAGCCACCGGGAACACCGGCAGATGCAGCATGATACTTCACAGATGGCTCGGTGGATCCAAAACATCATACATCCGGAGCGGCCTTCTACACCCAAGGTCAGACCCTCTGAAAAATTTTTTGGAAAATTTTCGAAAATCTTCAAAATTTTCCAAAAATTTTCAAAAATTTTCCAAAAATTTTCCAAAATTTTCTAAAATTTTTCAAAAATATTCAAAATATCGAAAAATTTTCAGAAATTTTCAAAAATTTTCCCAAATTTTCAAAATTTCAAAAAATTTTCAGAAATTTTCAAAATTTTCAGAATTTTCCAAAAATTTTCAAAAATTTTCAAAATTTTCAAAATTTTTCGAAGTTTCTCGAAAATTCAAAATATTTTAAACATTTCCCAAAATTTTTCAAGTTCCAAAATTTTCTAAAATTGTTCACAATTTTCAAAAATGGTTACGTAGTTCCTCCACCATGGAGCTCTCCACCAGCCACATTCAAAATTACCGACCTAGGCGATAGTAAAACTACCTCGAGAAGGGACCTCAAAAAAATAACTCTGGAAGCCATAGCCACGAGACACCGGCAGATGCAGCATGATACTTCACAGATGGCTCGGTGGATCCAAATCATACATCCGGGCGGCCTTCTACACCCAAGGTCAGACTCTGAAAATTTTTCGGAAATTTTTCAAAAAATTTTCAAAAATTTCCTCAAAATTTTCAAAAATATTC
>NW_024724053.1:0-47137 GCF_018991925.1 Homarus americanus | reverse complement strand
GGTGCCCGGACTGGTGGACGGTCTGGTACATAAAAAACACCTTTCGGGGGTGAAAGATGAGTCTCTCTCTTCTTAGGGTGAGGTTTACACAGACATGGGTGAGGGAAGGTTCCTTACAACTTGGGAGTAGCCCACCTGAATTTTAGGGGAGGTGGCTGAGGTGATGGACCATTAAGTTCACCTAATGATTGGTGCCATGACAGACATACATCTTTAGTTGTAGGAAGTTCACAAGGTTTCGTCACCAGGAAAAACTGAACTACGTTTCGTTTTTCTTTGAGATTCATTGGAATTGTAACAGCGACTACAAGATACAGGACGTATATCAGGTAGTAACTGGCTCCAGGAACCACCACGTAACAGGACAACCGCTGAACGTAACCGTATATACTCCCAGGACCGATTCAACCATACAGCATCTCCGAAAATGACTTTGTTGAGATGAAGAAAAACATTATTGACTACAGGAGCCACAAAAGACAACTAAAGTATACAATGACTGATCTATGTGTATTAACATAACTAAAAAAATAACTGAGTCAGTGATCATCAGAACCTGGAACACAGCGATCAATGTTGTACAAACACAGGAAAATGGACAATTTCATAACATTATGGACAAAAATGTATTGTTGGTCTGTTGTTGTGTGCGTGAGTGTAATCGTGATAGTGTCGTTGTTAATAATAATAATAATAATAATAATAATAATAATAATTAACGGTTTATTGAAAAAGTTCTGCAGCCCAAAGGCTGAAAATATACATTGGTCATAAATGACTTATTACATACATTGGTGGCTTAACAAAAGTCTTCATTAGAGAAAGGTAAAGGAACATATAGTGAACATACAGATTAATGTAGGTGTAGTAACTTCCTCCCAGATGGTGTTAGGAGGGACCTCACGTGGTGTAGTAGTTCCCTCACAGATGGTGTTATGAGGGACCTCGCGTGGTGTACGAATTTCCTCACAGATGGTGTTATGAGTGACCTCACGTGGTGTAGTAATTCCCTCACAGATGGTGTTATGAGTGACCTCACGTGGTGTAGTAATTCCCTCACAGATGGTGTTATGAGGTGCCTCACGTGGTGTAGTAATTCCCTCACAGATGGTGTTAGGAGAGGGGACCTCCTGGTGTAGTAGTAGTTGCCTTACAGATGGTGTTATGAGGGACCTGACGTGCTGTAGTAATTCCCTCACAGATGGTGTTATGAGGGACCTCACGTGGTGTAGTTATTCCTTAACAGATGGTGTTATGAGGGGCCTCACGTGGTGTAGTAACTCCCTCACAGATGTGTTTTGAGGGGCATCGCGTGGTGTACGAATTTCCTCACAGATGGTGTTATGAGTGACCTCACGTGGTGTAGTAATTCCCTCACAGATGGTGTTATGAGGGACCTCACGTGGTGTAGTAATTCCCTCACAGATGGTGTTATTGTGTATGTGTGTGTGTGTGTGTGTGTGTGTGTGTGTGTGTGTGTGTGTGTGTGTGTGTGTGTGTGGTGTGTGTGTGTGTGTGTGTGTGTGTGTATGTGTGTGTGTGTGTGTGTGTGTGTGTGTGGGGTTGGGTTGTGAGTGTGAGTGCCTGTGTGTTGTCTATGTTAATGTGTTTGTTTGATTATCTTTTGTGAAGGTTATTGGGCTTCTGTGAGAGTGGTCATTTGTGAGTGTTGAGAAGGCTAAGAGGGTGTGTGAAGTTGTGGGTGTGCCTGTAGGTCTCTGTAAGTGGACAAGAACCAACGAGTCGGTAACCCTAGAAACACTCGGGTTAAGGTCACAGCTAATGTTTACCTTTCCACGTCGTCAGCACTCTACGACTCCACTAAGTTACTCCCGCCCCACTTTTGTTAACAGTGAACGAGGCAGTGGTTCCCGGATGACAGTGTCAGGGTGCTACTGAACTCCAACTTTCAAGAGGCACTCAGTCCACTGGTCCTGTCATCATCACTGAGTCAACGACTATCAGTTTGGGACCAGCTGTCGCACCATCCCCGTTAACGCGTCCTCTGGTCCTGGTCCAAGTGTTGTTGTTGGACACCACAACATCAAGTCTACATCACCTCTCACAGTGAGCTACAACACCAACCACGGCTCCATTGTTTCCCTTTTGTCTGTGTGATTTTATCAAAATTTATCCTGTCCACGTTTTCATTATGGATCTACATGATATACATATATATATATATATATATATATATATATATATATATATATATATATATATATACATATATATATATATATATATATATATATATATATATATATATATATATATATATATATATATATATATATATATATATATATATATATATATATATATATATATATATCCCGAGCCTCGCCATAAGAGACCGAGCTGCAGGTTGTGAGAGAGGGAGCTTCAGGGACTCACTTCCACTGAGTTTTTACTTAAAAGGTGGAAGCTTTTTCTTGTATTATGGTACATTATAGACACATATTCCTTCATTTTTTACTCGTATGTTTACACCATTTTTTTCATGAGTTAAAAAACGGTTTTCTTAAACAAACACCAGTGAAACGCAATGGGTATAACATAAGATTTTAGTTACTAATTATGCAGAATAATTTTTTAAAATTGAGCAAAAAATTATTTAAAACTTTCATACAAACTCAACTGGTTTTAATTCTTAATTTTATGTGAATAAACACAAATCTTGATACAATGGTGTAATACTCCTGGGGGGGAGGGGAGGGGGCTTACAACCGGAGGAGTCAGTGTGGAAATTAAGGAATATTTGGTGAAGTTAACTCTTTAACCTAAGACGTTCTTCGCTAATTAAGCATAGCTAAATTAAATATTAATTAGGTCAGGTTCGGTCAGGTAAGATTAGGTTAGTTTAGGTCAGAAGAGGTTATTCAGGTCAGGTTAGGTTAGATCAGGTTAGGTTAGGTTAGGTTAGGTTAGTATTGATGGTATCAGCTCATAGCTTAGGTTCACCATCACGGTTGATCCTACGTTCACATCAGCTTGAATTTTATGAAAAAGAAGATATCTATAGATAACCCAGACACAGGTATAATTATGGCTGTGGTCCACCAACATGTCTCCATCTACGTCCACTATTTCTTATCTCCACCATCAATATCTCCCACAGTCTCCTGGTGTTCTCCTGGGCTGGTTAATTATATTAGTGGCCGCTGGTGGGGTGGGGGGGGGGCCTGCTTCCTGAATTCTGGCAGTGGATACCAATATATTCTTATAACTGGGCATCTTCTGCTGCCTCCAATGTCTTGTGGCTTCTATCTCCATGTCTTATTACATCCATGCTGTCTCCTTTGTCTTGTCTCCGTTGTATGTCTGCCTTACCTGATCGTGTTCCTCTGTGTGCCTGTCTTACATATTTCTTTCCTCGTTTACTGCCTTATATGTGTAGTTTGTCTTGTCTTATGAGCAGTTCTCCTTACTTGGTGTTCCAGTTAGACTCGAGAAATGTTTATCAGCGATGCCTTAAAGTTATTGACCTTTAGAACTATAATTTCTTACACAATGCCCTGAAGAGGAAGTTATACCTAAACTCTCGTATGTCCTTATAGCCTGCCTGACCTGCACCACCAAGACCAACCCAGCCGTCAGTGTCGGCCCACCTTATAGCCTGCCTGACCTGCATCACCAAGACCTACCCAGCCGTCAGTGTAGGCCCGCCTTATAGCCTCCTTGACCTGCACCACCAAGACCTACCCAGCCGGCAGTGTAGGCCCGCCTTATAGCCTCCCTGACCTGCACCACCAAGACCTACCCAGCCGTCAGTGTAGGCCCACCTTTAGCCTCCCTGATACTGCACCACAAGCACCACCAAGCAAGTCAGTGTAGGCCCTTATGCCTGGCCTCCTTAGGCCTGCTGCCCAAAGACCAACCCCTGACCCAAGTCAGTGTGGGCCTGCCTTATATTTTTCTTTGTTACTGCATCACCAAGACCTACCCAGCCGTCAGTGTAGGTCCGCCTTGTAGCCTCCCTGACCTGCACCACCAAGACCTACCCAGCCGTCAGTGTAGGTCCGCCTTGTAGCCTCCTTGACCTCCACCACCAAGACCTACCCAGCCGTCAGTGTAGGCCCGCCTTATAGCCTCCCTGACCTGCACCACCAAGACCTACCCAGCCGTCAGTGTAGGCCCGGTTAGCGTCCTCAGTCACTGTGTAATAACAAGGTGGAGATAAAGTCACTATACAGTTGCACACTTCTATCAACACAAGGAAGTTTCACCATAGTAACATGATGTATGTTAACTACTGATATGTATTGAACACATTGTTATGATGGTCTTCAATTTATACAAGAGTAAATATATTTAATTATTCACAACTGTATGTGTTTAAAAAAAAGAGATGCGACAATAGTCAACTTAAATATTATAATATAGCGAAATTTGGTCCACTCACGTGTGACAAGTGAGGCAACATGTAGGTGTCGTAGTTGACTTGACAGGTGAGGCAACATGTAGGTGTCGTAGTTGACTCTGACAGATGAGGCAACATGTAGGTGTCGTAGTTGACTCTGGCAGGTGTGGTAACATGTAGGTGTCGTAGTTGACTCTGACAGGTGTGGCAACATGTAGGTGTCGTAGTTGACTCTGGCAGGTGTGGTAACATGTAGGTGTCGTAGTTGACTCTGACAGGTGAGGCAGCAACACCTGTAATATGAGAGAGTTGGTATAAGTAAATTCTTACTAAATGTAAGTGTTGAGGCAGCAGACTCGGTTCGTCAGTGAGTGTCGCCTTAACAGTTTTTAAGCTGCTCGTCTTTGTGTGGTACAACTTTTACCCGTGATAAAAAAATTCACACACTCCCTAAGATACATTTATTGTTGTCGTTTCTGTTTCTTTACCGAGTTTGACTGAACTGATAAAATTTAGCACCAAAGGTAACTACACACACACACACACACACACTCTCATGAGTTGCAGTACTGGACCCATATACAATCTCCTTTATTGTATACAGTTAAATAATGTTCTTAAATACATAATCGAATTTTTTTTATTTCAAGTAAATAAATATAATTGTTGCTGTAATAATACAAATTATTCCTTCGTACAACTATTTGTACAGTAATATATAACACTATCCCTCATTTTAAAACGAAAAATAATCGAAATAGGAGGAATATATTTATCGCCTTTCCTCCCGCGTCTTACAGAGCACCAAGAAGCTGGTTAGTGAGGCTGCCTTAATATATCACATGAAGGTGACTTTACCACAACTTAAGGTAATAATGGAACAGGTAACAAATAACAACACAGCCAAAACAAGACAGTTGGTCCATGTCAACTTGAAGGGTTGCATGAGTGACATGAAATTGTTTTTGTTCTGTTTTGACAACCTTTAATTTCATCAACATATTTTCCGCAAGTCACATGTCATTAACCAGTGACACAGGGCGTTTTAGTCCAGTTTGTATATAATTAACCTGGAAAGTAAAAAGGTGCTGTAGGAAATAGTCCTTAAAATAAAATAACATTTATTTCAATTATTTCTTAAATGGTGGTGATAAGATTACTTTTTGACTTTGCACAAGGATGACATCTGATAATTTCCCAACGTGACACTGAGAGTCAAGAGTCATCACCCACCAACAAAGCCGAGAAGTAGAGCGATATATGTGGTAGACTAGAGTCCCTGTATATATAAGGACTATGGTAGACCAACCAGAGAATGGCCATTGTGAATAGCTGGCTTGAAAGACAGAATGTTGGATACGACACTCCCAGATTCGAAAACATTTATGAGTCCCTCACAGTTAATAATATAAAATTAAGTTTAAACATGCCAGCGGCGGGTCTGACTTAGTGAGGATTATAATAAAATATGAGGAGGTAGCGAGGCTTAAGAAGGGAAGTTTGATGAGACAGGCAACTCTCTCTCTCTCTCTCTCTCTCTCTCTCTCGGGGGATTGTGGAGCCGTTGTTACTTTATACACAAAGAACGCTATGGATAGTGAGGTAGTTCTTGTCCTCACATCAGCATGGTGGTGTAGTTCTTGTCCTCACGTCAGTGTGGTGGTGTAGTTCTTGTCCTCACGTCAGCATGGTGGTGTAGTTCTTGTCCTCACGTCAGTATGATGGTGTAGTTCGTGTCCTCACGTCAGCATGGTGGTGTAGTTCTTGTCCTCACATCAGCATGGTGGTGTAGTTCTTGTCCTCACGTCAGCATGGTGGTGTAGTTCTTGTCCTCACGTCAGCATGGTGGTGTAGTTCTTGTCCTCACGTCAGCATGGTGGTGTAGTTCTTGTCCTCACGTCAGCATGGTGGTGAAGTTCTTGTCCTCACGTCAGCATGGTGGTGTAGTTCTTGTCCTCACGTTAGCATGGTGGTGTAGTTCTTGTCTTCACGTCAGTATGGTGGTGTAGTTCTTGTCCTCACGTCAGCATGGTGGTGAAGTTCTTGTCCTCACGTCAGCATGGTGGTGTAGTTCTTGTCCTCACGTTAGCATGGTGGTGTAGTTCTTGTCTTCACGTCAGTATGGTGAAGTATGAAAAAGATATTCAGTGAGTTTTTAGATGAAAGTCCCAGCCAGGTTAATCGCTGACGTATTACCAAGAGAATTGTTAATATATTCGTCTTATTGACTTTCAGTAGACTGTTAGAAAGTCTTTAAGTCTGAAAACAGGTAAAAGGTTTCTCTCGACAGTATGTATCTCACTGAGGAAGGCGTAATGTGACCTTCTTGTACTGATACATGTGCACGATATTTCTCTTCATAAGGTTACCTAAGAAGTACTAAACACCTGATCTCCTTGAGTACTTGCTGCCACTGTAATAGTTCATGTACTCGTGTACTGTAAATTATTCGGGAAGACGTCATTGATAGAGTCGTTACTGGTCAACTTGGAACTTACAAAAGGTATAATTTACTCTAATTTACTTTACTTTACTTTATCATCTTCACCACTGATCGACTTTTTAGCCGCTTGGGCGGTCGGTCACGTCTCTATTACTGACTGTTAGGATTTATTGGTTGTGGTAATTACATCCTTAGCGACTTGCACTGTTGGCAAGTACCGGGCATGTACTGGCTCCAGAATGGATTTGTTCCTGTGTTAGTATTGGTCTAATCTTGAATGAGCTCACACTGCTAAAATTAGGAGGTGCATTATGGGCGACCTGTCAACAGTGGAGTAACAAAGCATACAAGGGACATCTTCACCCATATACAGTATATATATATATATATATATATATATATATATATATATATATATATATATATATATATATATATATATATATATATATATATATATATATATATATATACACGAGGAGAATGTTGTAATAATGGGGTGTTTCTTCGCCGTTGCCAAGTGTTGTCGTAATAAACGGAGGCAGGACAGGCAGCAGCGCTCATTAATCACCGCCGACTTTCTCCTTCTACAAGAAAGCAACACACGTGAAAGACTTACAGTATATAATATTAAAACTTATAAATAAGGTTCAATAGTAACACTTGGCCGTGGATGAGGGCCAACATCTTTTAACCGCGCTTAGTGTGTAGTGAAGGCACAGTAGGTGGCTGACCCAGGCTGGTCCCACAGCTTACGCTGTCATCCCACACACCATAAACCATTTACTCACGCTTGGTGGAGGTGATTAGGATAGTGCTTCAGGTTTTTATCTATTGTCCCAGTAGCCAACAGGATGATAGGTTATGTTATGATGGTAAGCTTAAAAAATACCAGCGGCATTTATGTTTAAAAGGACACGAATATGGATAAATATACATTGGTCTCATAGGCTGGTTGTGTGAGTTACTGTACAAGGAACCTGCTTAAATGGACAAATATGTTGTTTGTACAGTATATATAATGTATGTACTGTACATATTACCTGTATATGTTTCTCGAAATGTTAAAAAATTTCTATCTTAACATTAAGCAATTTTGTTACCTAATGTTATCATTAAACAGGTGTTTCAACATTTAGTAAAAAAGTTTTTACAGATGCTGACAGAGACTTGAATGCCTGTGCTACATGCGAGAATATTTATAGATGTAAACCTAACCTAACCTAACCTGACTAATTCATTATTGTTTTTTCTTAGAACTATGTATATAATTATATTTATGCATAATGTGGAGAACTGCCAAGTATTTTCAACATTAGCCAGAAGGCAGGCATCTCTTGTCAACATTATACACAGATTGTCTTAATATCGACATTATTACCATTGCTTTCAATATTAGACAAGTCAAATACATAATGTAGACATTAAGCAATTCCTCGCTTAATGTCAACGTCAGACAATTTTCCACACAACACGTGACATTATACGTGAATACGTAGTTCATAATATCAGAACTCTCGGTAACCACCGAGATAATTTTTCTGTGTCGACTATTTTAGGATGTAAATCCATCGAGTATTGACCTACTAACACACACACACCTCAGTGATCAGGAATGCGGCCATGTTTTCTAGTCCCAAATACCACAAATTATCAATTACCAGAACATTGAACAACTGTGAGTCATGAACTTACCCGCTGGAGACTTATTGAAGCCTTTAAGATGTAGAGAATTTTCTTGCTCCAAGAGACACTCACACCAGGTGACATACACAAAGGTTGTACAACTCAGACCCCATGTAAACTGCACAAGGTATTCCTTTACTCACCAAGTTGTTAACCCTTGAAACAGCTTACCGCCAGAGGTAGTTGATGCTGAGAACGTTTCATTTTAAATAAAGATTTGATCATTATATAAAGATGAGAGAACAAGAGGCGGGAAATAATACAGATAACTAGTGCTAATTCGTGTGTTCTATTGTTAAGTTGTTATAGCGATTCTCTCGTTAATTTATCGTTGTTGGACGAGTGTATTACTAACCTTGTTACAGGTTTAAAGACCTTCGTTGTTGAAGTGCAGTAAGGTCATTATAACAACATAGTTTTCGAGTTTATTTGACTTTGCTATTTCACTAAAAAAATACAGGTTCAAGGGAATATTTTGTTTACTTATTACTCAGCCAATCAGTGGAAGTCTCGATGTAACGTGATACTCGTGCGCATGCGCAGGCTCTGGCATTTGAACTGCGTAGTGACAAGATGGCTTCTGTGTGTGAGGCTGCTCCTTGGCAGACTGGTGTACCATCCAACTTGTGTTTGAAAATGAAGCCGATGTTGACATATTCATGGCTCACGGTGCTTCGCTGTCTTTCGTAAAGTGTTCAAAGTGAAGATAGACGCGCTTGGATTTGAACTAAAAGATGGAAAATCCTAGAGACAAAAAAATAATTCATCGTGGTTGGACAAATTACACAAGTCGGCGTCGAATAACTTGTTCTGTAATACGTTCATCAGGAAACACTTTACTCAGCTCTACGCAGCAGAAAACTTGTGAACATCGTTTGAAACTCGTGAACTGGAATAAATTTTGTTGTGAGGTGTGTGAACATTGGTTGGATAACCAGTAACTCAAAGGGGGTCTGGTGTTGTTGTGGAAGTGGACGAGAGTAAGGTCTGAAAATCTAAATACAATAGTAGCTGTGAGGTGGCGGGAGTGTGGGTGTTGGGGGCAGGGAAACTGTTTCAAAACGTAAATTCATCATACCAGTACCTGGCCGCAGTGCTCATAATCTCATACTACTAATTCAGCGTTTTGTATAAGCTTACAGTGCCCTCGGTGCAACTGGTGACATCCACAGACCTGTAAACCACAGTCAGAACTTTGTGGATCCTTCTACTGGCGTTCATAGGCAGTATAAAGAACATGTGGAAGGATATCAAAAGTTGGGAGCTTGGTGCCGGAAACAAGAAACAACATTACTGCCAATGTTTCGCTCGGTACATGTTCCAACATAACGATCACAACACCATACTGCACCACTTCCTCCTACAAGTGTCTTCACTTCATCATCCCTGTCTGATAATTAAGGTAAGGTTTGTTTAGGTCAGGTTTAATAAGGTTTGTTTAGGTAAAGTTAAGGTAGATCAGTTAGGTTTGGTTTGGTTTGGTCAGTTTTTACTTTCATTTTTCACCCCCAAATTTTGTTTTACTTGAAAACTCCGGCCACATTGTTGGTAGTGTGGGAGGTGGCATATCTCCATGGCTACTCATTCCCGACAGAGAATAAAGGTCTGATTAGTATGAAACATTATGAAAAAACACCTGCACGCACAAAACTATTTTTCTTTGTAATTTCCATGGTTGGTCTCAACCTAATATTTTATCAACGTGAGAGTACCACAGCCAGGGAGGGTGGCGGGGGAGGTCGGTACATACAAGTCCAAACTGAACTTATCCGAGTACCATCAACCCTCAGAGTGACTATGGGGGGGGGCTGCTGGATTGAACGTCGGAAATTTCCGAAATATCTTGTTCAGGTTTCAGGTGAGTGAAAGTTATTGGTAATAATAGGGAGGCGAGTTCAATTAGGGCCAACGTGATGAGTAGGGATGGTCGCTGGGAAGTGTACAGTGGTAACGGCTCTGGTCAGATGAGTTTACACAACGGTGATATTTGCTACCAGGTGGCAGACTGTAGATTACCTTCCGAGAAGAGGGTAGGTTAAGTTATGTGAGATTAGGTTAGGTTAGGTTACTTTCATGAGAGGGTAGTGGACATACTGTATTACTGAAGTGATGGGCATTTGCAATTGTTGAACTGTTGAGAGAGAGTAATTGCTTCATGCTGTGAAAGGCTTGTAAGAGTAGAATTCCAATGGATTTAGATTCGGGAAATTTACATTTAGGAAGGAAAGAGTCAAACACTTAGGCGGAAATAGAGTTGTAGATGAAAGGATAAAATGACTAAATAAGAAAATTAATGCAATTACGCAGGCAACTTTCCAATAAATGACAGAATAATGAGATAAATCAGTAAAGGTCTCATGTATAAGAGTAAAACAAACAATATAGAGAAATGCAAACACTGAATACAACAAGTTAGACGTATAAGTCATTTTTGAGAAGAGAGAGAGAGAGTGTGTGTGTGACGTAAAGAGCAGTCGAGGTTCAGGAAATAAATAGTTTTTGTTGATCAAGTGTTGTTGTGTAGAACATGAGCGGAAAGTTGATGTAGAAGAAGAATTTATGGCATTTTATTAACTAGAAAAAGCAATTAACAGAGTATATAGAAAAGCTGTGTGATGACCATTGACACAAATGAAGTAAATGAGAAATTCTTGAATGCTATTAAGAGCTTCTATAAGGAGAGTGAAGCATTAGATGAAGCTTAAGACTATGAAGAGAGAGAGAGTTTAAAGAGGGCGCTGGGTGAGGGGAGGGAGAGATGAGACAGTTGGAGTGATTTGACAGAGTGGGAAGGGTGATGAGATGGGTGAGGGAACCTGTGCTGGGAACTGGGAGTGTGGGAGCAGTTAGATAAGGGAGTTATGGTGGTGGTGATTGTGGTGGAGGAGTGATGGTGGTAGTAATTGTGGTGGAGGAGTGATAGTGAATATATATGGCAATAGTGTTTGTGGTGGTGGTTAGAGTGATAGTGTGGAATGTAAAAAAATCATGAAGGATAAAACTTGTAAATTCACCTACAGTTATTTATTGGTTACTAATATATATGAATAATTCAATATATCTGAGTTTATTTACAATATCAAATTCACTGAGACAAATTATAATCCATTTCAATTGTTATTGTGGTCGTTTTGCTTGTAGTCTTAGATTAGGTTTCAGTTATTTATATTAGATAAGGACATCATTTTATCAGGCTCCAAGTTGGCCAGGTACAGTCGCGAACAAAAGTCTTGTCTCTTTTGCTGCTTCACGAACCCCGAGATTCAGACTCGTGAGCCCGAAGCAGTAGACACTAATGAAGCATTATTCTGTCCATAAATGCCTCGTGGTTCACTCGGCTAATCTCGGGGTTCGTAGATCAACAGAAGAGGCGAAAATATTTAATGAGATTAATGAGACAACTGGACAGGCACTGGGCAGAGTAATATAGTGTGATCAGTAAGGACAAACAGTCAAGGTGAGACAGTCCATGAACATTACTTCCTAAGGTAACTTAATGACTGAAGGGTAACACTGTAGGCGGAGTCTGAGGCATTATTCATATATTAATGTACTATGATTTAATGACGCTCTGTATTATTTTATTTAACGACGCAAGAAATTTCCACCTCAACTATGGTTTACTTTTTAAACGTTTCTTAAAAATGTAAGTAAGCATAATATTGATTCTTAGATATTGGTAAAAAAATACTAGTTTTGTGGATGAGTTACTGACATGTTTTTATGAGAAGGAAAATATATATACTTTACGAGGACACTTTTTAGAGGATCTCATAAAGTATTGGCTAAAGGTTGTAGAAAGTTATTATTTTTTCTTGGTAATAAATCAACACGTGTTTACCTTAGTGGTGGAGTCTTGGCCAGAGTTCATATCATCAAGCTCGCCCAGTTGGTGCTTCTTAAGTCTTCCAGTCACTACTTTCTTACTAACACTTTCCAAGTTACTCGCTCCCTCTCCCCCAATTATACCTCCCTCTCCATCCAGCGTTAACACATTTATTATTATTATTATTATTATTATTATTATTATTATTATTATTATTATTATTATCATCATCATCATCATCATGTTACTAACCGATATGACCAGGCCTTCTGTGTCTGTCTGTCTGTCTGTCTATATCATCATCACCATCATTTTTTTTTTTAGGTTAAGGTGGGGAAAGGATGGAAGGCATGCTGGGGCTCAAGGCACAGCCAGACATGAGGGATAGCGAAGTCACGACATATAGTCGTGGGGGAAAGGTTGGAAAAGAAGTTTAATGAGTTAAACAGAGGGGGACGACACCCCTTGTTTTACATATTACAGAGTTTGTTGGCTAACTAAGCTAACCTAGGATTTAGGATGAGGTTGCACAATGGTTACTTTAGTAGACAATGACTAGTTTGATTTTACAATTAAATGTTAATTAAAATCTTATCACTGTATTACGTTATGGACTCACTAGATTGTGACTTGTTAAATGTGATCTAATATCATCTAAGTTTTAATCTAAGGTGGATCGTTGTGGCGGACATAGATGGGTCGGGTTGTTGTAGTGCGAGCTGTGATCGTCGACTGAGTGGTCTTTTTATAGTGTTAGAAATTTCGATTGGTTATTTCGGTCAGTTTCTTCTCTGTTTCTTGAATTACCCGTTTCCTGACGAGGCAGGTGGCAGAGAAGGTCCTGTGGCCACCCTCGCAGACGACACACTTTTTGATGGTGCTGCGGCAGTCTTTGTAGAAGTGTTGATCAGATGAACACTCAGAGCATATGACCCTTTGCAGGGGGCAGTTCTTGGTCACCTGGTCATAGTATTTGTAGCACTTCATACATTGTTGGATGGGCGTATACTTTTCATATTCTATTTGGTGTGATGAGATGGAAGTGCCATATGCATAGAGCCCCTTCTCCTTCATTCTTTTTGCATCCGTTGTGTCTGCAAATCGAACCTTGATTATATTATGGGCATACATAGGGTACACCTCCACATCTTTACGTGTTTTGCTTTTCTATTTCATCTCTTATTTCTTCTGCATTATTTTCCACTACATCTTTGTCCAACTTCTTAGATACAAGGGTGAGCTTGGCGCCGTATTACCGTGGGACAATGACCTCTTATCCGTTAGTTTTCATTTTGTCCATGGCACCAGACTTAAGTGGGTCGGGGTTCCGGAGGTCTTCACTCTCACTTTGTCCATGGTTAGTTACATACATGCAAGAAAATCCTACTTAATCTGTCCACTTGTTGGGCGAGTGAAGACGGGTCTAGGGGTAGGGTGAACAGACAACCCCTGACGGGGGCCTAGCCAAGCCCTAACATCTAACAGTGACAGGTTATGAAGCACTGCCGATTCCCCAACAGAAAATGTTACCACACTTAATGTTTCGACTCAGCAGCCCTCTGAGGGCCCCCCCTTGTGGCTCTGCCCGCAAGGTTCGCATCATTACCAAACAGCAGGAACTCTAGGCGAAAGGATAGGATAAGGAAGAAGCTTAGTGTAATAATACCCATGTACAACTACAAGATAAAGCAGCCAGAACGAACCCAACGTGAAAAACAAGGCTGACGTCTTGACGGTTAACAAATTTGAACCTGAGCCTGGAGCGACGTGCAGCACGTCCGCTCGTTGTGATGGTTGGGCGCGCTCTGTCATCATCCCCAGAAACTTCCGCAAGAATTCTGCTTTTTTCGTTGGTTCCTTCAATAGCCAAACATCAATATCGAGAGTTGAGTTTGAACAAGTAAACTCCTCCAATCTACACTTTATGTTGGCCCTGAACACTACACAACACACATCAAGGAACTCTCCCTCACATATTTATGAGAGCTCCATCATAACAGTGAAATAACTCCTCAACAATGTGTGGAGGAATGACCAAAACAAGTCCGTAAGAACAAATGGTCAGAATAAATTGAGAAGGAACAATAGAACGATAAGGAAAGCGATGGATAACGGGGAAAAGTCTTGTCCATTTTGGAAAGTAGATTTACCGGGGAAGGAGAGGCGGAGGTTGTTACTACTAGGATGTCAAATCTGTATGACTGATGCTGAAATTGACGTCCTTGACCAAGTAAATACTAAATGTAATTCAACCTGGGAGAAAAGGGTCACTCAAAACTACGCCTTCGACCCAGATACAGGACCACACAAGAGGTCTACAGATTCTTGAGTAACAAAACTACTTGACGGTAGATAACAGCAGCTGGGTTTATCTATCTCTCGTCACCGTTCCATGTTGACTTTATCTTCATAGTATAACACTATTAAAGTGCTTTCAAAATCCTTATCCTCAAATATGTCATTATATTATTCTGTAACTTCGTGTTTGTTATGTAGTTGTACCAAGTTGTACCATAGGATTAAAGATGTTTTATCTTTATACTGTTGAGATCCTTACCATTAATACCTCGACCATATTTGACGGACTAATGAAAATCTGAAGATGACGCTGATTTTGACGCCTTCACAGTGTTATGTACAGTAATATCGTGGACAAAAGTTCGCTCCCTGTGGTAAAACTGGTGCACGGGAAAGAGTCTCCGAACTGACTTACCCTGACTGTGTTGTTTAATCTCATTTAGGGTCGATACTACTTCAGTTTTGGAGGGAGTGAACTTTTGGCCCCGAATGTGCAGTACATATTAAGATGGCATCCAGTGGTACACATACCCAATATTTGGAAATAATCCAAACACACATATGCCTGTCATTTCTATTTTCAACCGAGAAGTAAAGGAGGGCGAGAATGACTTCATTTTCGACAAGATGTTTATGCCATGTCATCTTTTAAGCAGTTTGTCACCAAAAAATTTTATATATTGGTATAGAGTAAAAAACAAGGAATTACTACATTAGAGAGGAAGCCTTTAACTAATACCAGAACTAGAAATATATTTAGACGAGATTTAAATATTAGTACACTCGGTGACATGATTCTATGACGGAAGATTTTGACGTAGAACTTACCCAAAATTGTTTACCAGAAAGACTACATCAAGTTAAGCGTCCTGAAGTAATTTTCCCTGTCGACTGCACTGATGGCCCAGGAAAGGTTAACTGCACGCCCAGGAGTCCTTTGGCGTAAAATATAAATACACTCACTCACTGATGGCAAGTCCTACCACCAGACTCGAATATTTCTTTAAACTATTAGAATTTGTGTCAGCATGGAGACAGGCGGTGGTGCTGTGTGGAGACAGGCGGTGGTGCTGTGTGGAGACAGATGGTGGTGCTGTGTGGAGACAGATGGTGGTGCTGTGTGGAGACAGATGGTGGTGCTGTGTGGAGATAGGTGGTGGTGCTGTGTGGAGACAGGCGGTGGTGCTGTGTGGAGATAGGTGGTGGTGGTGCTGTGTAGAGACAGGTGGTGATGCTGTGTGGAGATAGGTGGTGGTGCTGTGTGGAGATAAGTGGGTGGTGGTGCTGTGTGGTAGAGACAGGTGGGTGATGCTGGGTGAGATAGGTGGTGCTGGGGGAGACAGGTAGGAAAAGGGTGTGGAGACAGGCGGTGGTGCTGTGTGGAGATAGGCGGCGGTGCTGTGTGGAGACAGGTGGTGGTGCTGTGTGGAGACAGGTGAAAAGGTGAGACAGTGGTGGTGCTGTGGAGATAGGCGGTAAAGTGTGAGATAGGTGGTGGTGCTGTGGAGATAGGTGGTGGTGGTGCTGTAGAGACAGGGTGATGCTGCAGGGAGACAGGTGATGGTGCTGTGCAGAGACAGTGGTGCTGTGTGGAGACAGGTGGTACTGCTGTGTGTAGACAGGTGTACTGCTGTGTGAGACAGGTGGTACTGCTGTGTGGAGACAGGCGGTGTGCCCATTTTTGTTGTTAAGATTAAACTTTATAATAATACTATATTTTGAGGTGTGGCGCTAGGCTTACTAGTGAGGCGTGGCACTAGGATTACTAGTGAGGTGTGGCCCTAGGCTTACTAGTGTGGGACGTGGTGCTAGGATTACTAGTCTGGGGCGTGGCGCTAGAATTACTTCTGTTATTGTAATTCACTCAATGAGATGACGGATGTTTGGACACGCTGCAATCCTTCTTTAATCTCTTACAACAGTCTCACGTTAATATAACTCCTGAATAACATGTACCGAGATATGAACATATCCTGTACATTCAAGCATATCCAGCTTCGGCCTTGGCAAAATTCCCTGAGCACTTGGTAGTAGTATCTGGCATGTAAGTACTTGAGGATCTTTTGGTGAGTGAAATGAATATTTTAAAGTATTTCCTCAGATATTTCTTTGTATTAAGCATTTTGTTTTCCATTTTGTGGTTCCGCCATAATATGTGATGAAAAGCAGCGTTATTAGAGATAAACCAATCATATATATGACCTGACCCACAAGTAGATGCCACATATTGCCAAATGTTCAGGGAATTTTGTAACTGATTATGAAGGGAGCGCTGTAACACTTATTAAATTTCATAGACTTTGAAGAAAAAAAATTAAGGTACTGTAACCCTCTTTTTCCTTCTTGAGTAGCAAAGTAAAACTAAGAATATTATTAGCAAACACCAAAACAATTTATATTAATGGAAGTACTTGACAACTGCAGCTGTTAAACAAACATTACCAGTGAGACACCAAAACACTTGAGTTCATGACTGCTAATATTGTATTTATATCTGATGTACAGTTTTCCAGCGGTGTGTGTCTGACTAAAGGTTAGTTCTAATACTGCAACATTCAGATAAACTTAATCCCTTCAAGGACTCTCGCTGACAGATCATATTAGTAAAGGTATTTTTAATGACAGATTATCCTCTCAGCAAAGATCAACCCCTTGTGTATAGGGTCCTCTCTGTGCTGAATAAAATCTCCTGGCGTGAGTCAAATAAGTGTTAAGTGGCGTCGTGCGGCACCTGGTGGGGAAGGGGAGCAGTCTAAAATAAAAATCAAGAACAAAGAAAACTAAATGGTCTTTGTCTCAGCATTTGTTCATTATTGTGTCCAAATTTCAGCGTCCTGGCTGATACAAGCGAGTAACCTATCTATCGGTACCCGGGAAGGTGAACTAGGCTAGAAGCTCCTGGTGTAGGTGAAGAGGAAAACAATTACGGCTCTGTGTTCTTCTTCTTCTTGATATTGAGAGAAACTTCCTCAAGTGCTTCGTCAAGTAGGTTTTGTATTACTCTGGTGTGTACGTATAGGATAAGGTCTTCAATCCGGTGCCATTATAAAATAATATGTTGACTGAAAATGTCTTGCTTGTCTTCGGGATCAGGATCACTCCACTGGCAAATTCCAAGTAACTTCTTGGGTAGATTGTACCAGTTGTTTACCTCACTGCACCTAGTTTCTTTTAACAGTCTGTTTATGGTATTGTTTGATGTAATGCATTTGGTATCTGAACAACAAAAGAGACAAATTACTGTAGTTGAATTTTGACGGCCATTTAATAATTTAGGTGAAACATCAGAGAAAACTACAAATGGTTAATTAAGAACAACTTCAAGTTTAGATGTGAATGTGTGCATGTGTCTGTGTGTACGGGTAGGAGGAACAAGTGCATCAGGCGGGCAATCCTCTGTGCGTGCCTGTGTGTTATGCATGCAAATAGACAACAGAGAGAGAGAGAGAGAGAGAGAGTAAAAACCATGAATGGCAAATATCATTAACTTATACCAAGTACAGTCGCGGTCAAAAGTACTCATGCACACCACCACCTAGCCCCCGTACCTGGCCGGGTCCTTTCTGTGCGGTAAGTCACGTGGGAGGTAGAGGGGGAATGGTTCACTTGGGGGAGGGGGTGTGGGAGGGTAGTATGCGATGCTAGTTGCTCATCAGAGTGTCAGGAGATGGAAGAAATCAGGGTAATTCATAAACAAGGAAGGGAAGGATGGATTTAATTTTTTCACTATATTATCTTAGGTTTACAAGCTTGAAAGAGTAATAGATGAGGTCCTTTATTTCATGATTATTATAATGTGTCATCCATTTCCTTATGAATTTTTTCAGGTTGTGCTTTAGGGCTTAAACAAAGATAATTAGATATTCATAAGAACGTTAATATGATGAGAACTATTGTAGCCAGCTGCGACTCGCCCATTAATGTTCCTGGGCTGGGTGTGGAACAGCGGCCATACACTATTGCCAGTCACGTCATCGCCTCACATTGATTTTCACAACTCTAATAAACATAATTATTACAGGGTGGACAAGTCACATTCTGTCCAACAATTCATTCTGAATTTTTTTTTTTAATTAATATTGATTTTTTTTTTCAAGAACGGTAGTGTCACATCGGGGGTTTTCCCTCACGGAAGCCAGATGCCTTATCAACCCTAAAGACACATTACCTGCCAAAAGCTCACTCACATTCCTTCCCAGAATCTCAAGTAAAGGCATAGATAACTAAGGGAAAGTTAAGTCCATATAACACTTCCCCGGACACCCGTTGGTTGGTTGTTTGGTTGGTCAAGTTGCATCCACCAACCATAACCCCTTCACTCTCACTGTATAGTGTATGTGGCCCTTGACTTACGCCCTCCTACCTTACCCGGGTCCGCCACCCCTAACTCTCCCCCCATCAATACATCTCCCACCCTCTTGTGACCCGTCGTGTAGAAAGGTCTTGAGCTTTCCAGTATGGTTGTAGGAGGGTGTGAATGATTTTTTTTTTGGCTGCGACTGCACTTTTCTTTACTTAAATGCTCTTTTAGCATTTCAGTTTCCGGACTCCAGAGCTAGAGGATGAAGGCGACCGGATACATTAATCCCAAATGCTTAGATGAGAGAAATTCTTCCTCCGAGCTCTCCGGGAAGATGTATTTTATCATTTTATCACAAGTATAAAGGAATTGACATTATCCTCCTAGGGTTAACTAATGCTGATGGCCGAAAAATTTATACCAAGAGGCAACTTCCATTTTGCTTCGACGCACAAGATGCAAGACACACCCCTCAGAGTTCTTGGGGAGATGATGCAGCTTATTGGTATTCATAAATAGTTGATAGCAATGTCCGCCTGGGATCACCTGATGTTCATCGTAAATTTATTGATGACTATTTTGGTTCTTGCAGTAAATTTAGAAATCTAGGTATGTCTTGCAAGCAAGTTCCCTTATTCCAGGATGCTCCAGTATACATCGAGGTTGAAGAACGTATTCTCAGTGATAATGTGTTCAGTGTAAATCGAAGTCCGTCGTTAATGAAGCTTTATCTTCACCGTGTTTCGGAAATTAAAGACTAAGTGGGACCAGACATTAGTTAGATTAACTTTCGGATTCTTGAGAAACAGATTTCGAGTGCCAAAGCAAATGATCTCTAACTTCACATGTCCATATTATACTAGCAACATGTGCACTGCATAAATTCTTGTGCAGCAGTTTTTCACTTTTTTGAGGGAAGTAATGGAAAAAATAAAATTGCAAATTGACAACTGTTAGGGGATAAATGGAAACAAACATACAGTTACACATGAATATGAGATTCATGACACTTTTACTCGTTGTATTCTAGGTGATGGCAGTGTCGGGTGGCTGGACCTTGACGTAGAGTTTGTATAGCTTATGACCTGAACAGTTTGATGTATGTAACTTAATTACCATACTATTTAAGCCACTTGAAGGAGACAACTGTATTAATACAGTATATCTCACATACGATCTTTGTCTTTTGTTAACATATTGGTACCTGAAGTGGAGGATCTCCCAATATTCGTCTGAATTAGATTTTTTACCCCAGAATTTCGTTTCCTGTCGCCCATTGTGTCCTGAAAGGATGATTGGTTGTGTGAAACTCAGTATAATGTTCATAATGAAATGTTCAGTAGAAAACATGCTTAAACACTTGAACAGCTAAAAAAACAAAACAAGTTGTATTGATAAAAAAATTACAATATTAACACATGACTTTACCTCTGAAGAACAAACACCTTCACTGTTGCCTCTGATCATCTAAGAGTGAACTTTCTCATAGCCTTATATATTACGAACTTACAAGCGACTCACTTCAAGGTGCTTGGTGTCAGGCGTGTAACAATGACTAATACAAAAAGAACTACAACAATGAATCTTCTGAAAATATATAATAGCTAACCTCCGTGTCGTGAGGCATTTGATATAAGAACTTACAAACAAAAGAATGGAGGAAACTTCAGCGAGCCAATTGGCCCATATTGGTCAGTCCTGTTTATACCCAACAGCTATCGCTCATATATCCATCCAACCTATATTTGAAGCTATCCAGCGTATTCGAGTTAATGATGATGTTTGGTAACTTATTCCACTCATCCACTATTCTATTTCCAAACCAATGTTTACATACCTCGCGCCTAAATCTAAATTTGTCTTATTTAAAACCATTGCTACGAGTTCGCTCCTTGTTGGATAGTTTGATTACTTTTGTTATATCGCCTTTGTTTAACCACAACTTTCATTTATACACCTAGATTATATGCCCCTCACTCTACGTCTCTCGAGGGAGTGCAAATTAAGAGGATTTAATCTGTCTCTGTACTCAAGGTTCCCCATGCCCGGGATTAGTCTTGTAATTCTCCTCTGAATTCTTTCTAGGTAAATCTATATCCATTCTGTAATAAGACAATACTGAGGGAGGAGTGTGGAGGATGAGGACAATACTGAGGGAGGAGTGAGGAGGATGAGGACAATACTGAGGGAGGAGTGAGGAGGATGAGGACAATACTGAGGGAGGAGTGTGGAGGATGAGGACAATACTGAGGGAGGAGTGAGGAGGATGAGGACAATACTGAGGGAGGAGTGAGGAGGATGAGGACAATACTGAGGGAGGAGTGAGGAGGATGAGGACAATACTGAGGGAGTGGAGGAGGATGAGGACAATACTGAGGAAGAGTGGGAGGAGGATGAGGGGACAATACTGAGGGAGGAGGTGAGTGGATGAGGACAATACTGAGGAAGAGTGAGGAGGATGAGGACAATACTGGAGGGAGGAGGAGGAGGATGAGGACAATACTGAGGGAGGAGGAGGAGGATGAGGACAATACTGAGGGAGGAGGAGGAGGATGAGGGACAATACTGAGGGAGGAGGAGGAGGATGAGGACAATACTCGAGGAAGAGTGAGGGAGGATGAGGACAATACTGAGGAGGAGCAGGAGGATGAGGACAATACTGAGGGAGGAGGTGGAGGATGAGGACAATACTGAGGGAGGAGTGAGGGAGGATGAGGACAATACTGAGGAGAGGGTGGAGGAGGATGAGGACAATACGGGAGGGAGGAGGTGGGAGGATGAGGACAATACTGAGGAGAGGGTGAGGAGGATGAGGACAATACTGGTGGGAGGAGTGAGGAGGATGAGGACAATACTGAGGGAAGAGTGAGGAGGATGAGGACAATACTGAGGGACGAGTGAGGAGGATGAGGACAATACTGAGGGAAGAGTGAGGAGGATGAGGACAATACTGAGGGCGGAGTGAGGAGGATGAGGACAATACTGAGGGAAAAGTGAGGAGGATGAGGACAATACTGAGGGAGGAGTGAGGAGGATGAGGACAATACTGAGGGAAGAGTGAGGAGGATGAGGACAATACTGAGGGAGGAGTGAGGAGGATGAGGACAATACTGAGGGAGGAGTGTGGAGGATGAGGACAATACTGAGGGAGGAGTGAGGAGGATGAGGACAATACTGGAGGAGAGGGTGAGGAGGATGAGGACAATACTGAGGGAGGAGGTGGAGGGATGAGGACAATACTGAGGGAGGAGAGGAGAGGATGAGGACAATACTGAGGAAGAGTGAGGAGGATGAGGACACACTGAGGAGGGAGGAGGAGGATGAGGACAATACTGAGGAAGAGTGAGGAGGATGAGGACACACTGAGGGAGGAGGAGGAGGATGAGGACAATACTGAGGGAGGAGTGTGGAGGATGAGGACAATGCTGAGGGAGGAGTGAGGAGGATGAGGACAATACTGAGGGAGGAGTGAGGAGGATGAGGACAATACTGAGGAAGAGTGAGGAGGATGAGGAGGAAGAAGGAAGTGAGGAGGAGGATGAAAAAGGAGTGAGGGGGAGGAGGAAGAGGGAGGTGAGGAGGAGGACACCACGGCGGGAAGAGGGCCACCATAGTAACAAGTGGTGACGTACACACAACACTTGACCAAACACTAACAAGCCAACAAGTTCACTCGTGTCTTCTCTTACAGGTTTATACAACGTTAACTTGACACCAGATTTAAAACATATTATCCCTACTTCATCTGACTATTTTCCTGTACAGTGTCATAGGTAAATAATTACCTATTCTTAATATATCTTTACCTTGGATCTATAAACTTTTTATTACGGAAGATTAACATTACAGGAGGCTCACCGTATAACAGGATAGCGTGATAGTAAAACAGTCTTACACTACTTGACAAGGGCGCTGGTGCCTCCACGACCTCAGACGACCTTGATAAGAGGCTTATAGCGTGATCATGTTTATCAGGAAGATGAAAGCGTTTGGTGATGCATTATGTAGACGATTTTAGTGAACACATACACACAACCACAACAACGTGATGTTACAGCAGGTGCACTCATCAACACTACAGCTTCTTGGTCGGTTCCTTGGACAACCTCTTAGTTTCGTATACCACGCACCAACAAGTACCTTTACTATTTTGTGTTAGACAATATGACACAACGGACGATGGATTTCGACAACCCTACAGAGACAACAGGAGTAGCAGTGTTCATTTTTAAATTCATCGGACACCTCAGTATACATACTTTTTGGAGTGCGTACGTGCAACTCACTGAACATTAACTTATAATAATACGCCAGGTAATGAAACACATAGGTCAAAGTTGTACCATTAGAGGCTAGAGTGAGCGAAGTTTACTCTATTCGTCTGTTGAGTTATCCAGTACAGTAGAGTTTCCGCGAGACTTAAGAGGAAGGATGAGCTAAAACAGTGCAGAGAACGTTTACCAGAGTCACCAACTGGGATATTGGGGAAATACTCGACAAAATCTTAAATATAAGAAGGGAATATATTAGTGATCTAGAAGAGAGTCACACAAACACTTGAAGCTCTGCCTCTTTGTTGTCAAGTTGTGAGTAATATATCTTTAAAAATTGAGATTTCTCAAGGCATCACAGGAGTCATTTATTTCAGTGACTTAGTGGGCCTTCACGCCTAGTTTACCACACTGTCTCCAGAGGTCTGACTCATCTCTCACCAAACAGGTAAAAGTTCCCTCATGGCATTACTCCAGAAAGACAAGTTAAGAGAGTTACTTGTTCAGAGACAAAGATCCTCCTGAGACACCTCCTCCTCCTCCCAGCTCGCAAGAGACCCCAAGACCTTACAACATGCACAGAATGTTCAGCCATTTTTCTCGCACGGGGAAATATTTACTCCCAGGCGAGACGATAATTCACACCAAATTAAATAATCAAGGGAAAAGTTCAGTTCACAGTATGCTAATTGACGAGTTAATTCTCATACGGTAATACACGTCACAAGGTAAGTACACATCACGCCTTGGAGTGGGACAAACTATCTCTTTTCCCACTTCTGTATAATATTATATTAGATTTTCCATTTTTTCGGCAACATTGAATCCAAGATTTTTATAATTACAACTTGTGTGAGAGTCTGGCGAGTGATAACTAGCTGTAGTGTATCCAAGTTAAAAGAGGAACAGCTCCTTCAACAGCCCCTAAACTCCTGTCATGATACAGTTATTGTTATGAGACTTTTCCTTACATGTAAAATATTTATTTAGATTGTCTCAAAATTTTCTTTACATGTTAGATGTTTATTCAGGTTCCGAGACTTATTTCTAACCCATACCATCTAATATTATATATCGTGTGTAATATATAATAGTATACGACATCCTTTACTGTTCAACAACGAATAATATATTTGAAGTATATTATTCCTTAAATATTCATCCAAATATATCGGTGTACATAATAGGATGATTAGGTCTATAAGGCGAGCAGCGAGAATCATCCATTACACTATAATGATCCGTAATAGAACTTCCAGGAACCGTCAGTGATTAAAGATCACTCAGCACCGCCCAGTTCAGAGCATCACAGGCAAGATAGATGACCTCTGGTAACCTCTCTCTCTCTCTCTCTCTCTCTCTCTCTCTCTCTCTCTCTCTCTCTCTCTCTCTCTCTCTCACTTTTTTTACAGGGATTAGTCCACCCGGGCACAGGTCACTGACCCACATCGGCCGGGGGAGGGGGTGGGGGGGCGAAAATGTTATTATAATAATAATCATAATCATTATCATAATCATAATCATTATCATCATCATCATCAACAACATCAACAATAATAATAATAATAATGAAGCACTATACAGATATACCTAAATAAAAAATCAAGAGTGAGAGCCGATATATATATATATATATATATATACACACATATATACATATATACATATATATACATATACGTATACAAATATATATATATATATATATATATATATATATATATATATATATATATATATATATATATATATATATATACATATATATATATACATGCAAGTAAATCACTGTAGGTGCGCGTGATCTAGGTATATGCTGATAACCACAAGGAAAGAAGAAAACACGAAGTTCCCAAGCGCTTTCGTGTAATTCACATCAGCTAGTCTGTACTCACCCCTGAAGATGTGAATTACACGAAAGCGCTTGGGAACTTCGTGTTTTCTTCTTTCCTTGTGGTTATCAGCATATATATATATATATATATATATATATATATATATATATATATATATAGTATACATATATATATGTTATTATATAGTATATATATATATATATATATATATATATATATATATATATACATATATATATATATATATATATATATATATATATACATATATATATATATATATATATATATATATATATATATATATACATATATATATATACACACATACACACACACACACACATACACATATACATATACATATACATATACATACACACACACATATATATATATATATATATATATATATATATATATATATATTGTGTTGTCAAAGTAAGAGAAACAATTGAGGCCCTGCAATTGTGTGTAAATTTGGCAGAAAGTCAGATCAGCAACCTAGGACTTGGTCACAATTTTCGTGATGCCATATGGCAGCAGGGTCTACCGCCAGACAACACATTATGCTTCCAAGTTCTTGAAATTGAAAGTGAAAAAATCCATTAATCTCAGTTGTTAAATATGACGACGTCTGGTGTGTGTTATTGCATTTGTCATCGTCGAGTCAGTTCTTTGACCACACCTTCCTTTTGTTCCTCTTTCACAAAGTTTCTATGGTTGTTTTTCATTTCATCTGATCCGCTATATTGTGTTTACCTTTTACAGCTCTTAGACAACTTTCCATCCAGTCGACCCTTGTAAACACTGTGTGCACTAGCAACACTGTGTTATGTTTACACCTTGAAGAGCTTTACTCGTAATGTTCAGAACCACAATAAATTTCTCCGTTATGTTTTGAAGCAACAAGTCCTGGGTAATGGTGAAGTAAGGCTCCACTGTTGCATTATTATGTGGTAATATTAGCCTCCTCTTGACAGCTTTGATGAAGCGTGTGTATTCTTCGTTTCTTTCTAGAAAAATAATGAAAAATCCTGTTCCTAGGTCTCAGGTCTTACTAGAAACTATAAATTCACGCCTTTGATCCACTTCACACAACTCCTCATAAGCAACAAGACATATCGGTTACGTTTACAATAGTTCTGTTCGTCTCATAAACAGTCTTAACAAACTCTCTAAACCTCTTCCTTGTTACAACTTCAGTGTTTCTCGTTATGGGTAAGTTCAGGGTTGACACACACACTGACACACACACACACACACACACACACGAGCGCTTCATATTTCAACTGCGACCTCTCAATAATTTTTCCCACTATTCTTGCAAGTAAGTATTTCCTCTTTTACATTATTTAACTCATTGTTTATATTTGTCTACCATTTACCTGACTTTAGTGAACAATTACAAACAATTCTCGTATCTTTAGTCTTATGTATATTTAATCTCTAACTGGGAGGAAGAGATTGTCTTATGATTGTTCTCCACGTGTGTTCACCACAAGGGTTTATGGCACTAATTTATTCTCACTGACAGTAAATATCAAGACGTCTTATATTAAACAAGAGAGACGTCGACACAACTTTGCTGGGAAAGGTAAAGAGAAGGGAAGGTACTCGCTCCAAAAAGTATCTTTATGGAGAGGTCCGATGAATTTCAAAATGAACACTGCGACTCTTGCTGTCTCGGTAAGGCGAGCAAAATCCTTTGCCCATTGTGTCATATTGTCTCACATAAAACCATAAAGATACTTTTTGGAGTTAAAGTACATTAAACATGTTGTATATTGAGGTTAAGTCGCCCTAAAAGTCTTAAGTTAACCACAAGGTTCTCCTCAGCACCAGTAAACGACCCACCCACCAGAAAAATCCTCTTAACCCACCGACTATTCACTAACAGTAATCTCAAATTTTCTTTTTTTAGAACCAGATCATCCGAAAATTTATAAAACGATTGTGTCCATCACTTAAAAAAGTTTAGAACAATTTAAAAGTAAAGAAAAAGTATATTAGACACTTTTTCTTTAAGACATTTTAGTGAGCCTTTCTTCCGCTACCAGACGCTCGTCATCCTCATATTTCAGGTGATTTCCCAGGTGGAGGCGTGAGGGATGTGCTCCACCAGTAATGGGACACAACATAAGAACATAGGAATGGAGGAAACTGCAGCGGGCCTATTGGCCCATACTGGGCAGTCCCGTTTACACCCAACCCCTATTGCTCATATAAGCATCCAACCTATGTTTGAAGCTATTCAGCGTATTCGAGTTAATGATGATATTTGGTAACTTGTTCCATTCATCCACTACTCTGTTTCCAAACCAGTGTTTACCTATTTCACGCCTAAATCTAAATTTGTCTAATTTAAAACCATTGTTACGAGTTCGCTCCTGGTTGGATAGTTTGAGTACCTTTGTAATGCCCCCTTTGTTTAGCCCTGCCTTCCACTTATACACCTCTATCAGGTCGCCCCTGCTCTACGTCTCTCGAGGGAGTGCAAATTAAGATGCTTTAACTTGTCTCTATACTCAAGGTTCCTAATGCCCGGGATTTGTCTTGTCTTTCTCCACTGAATTCTTTCCAAGGATTCTATATCCATTCTGTAATACCGTGACCAGAACTGAACTGAACTGCGTAATCCAGGTGTGGTCTCAAAGAGCAAGATGCAGTTTTAGGATGACCTCGCTAGTCTTGTAACTAACACTCCTTTGTATGAACCCAAGTACTTTATTAGCCTTGTTATGAGTAAAAACAAATTGTTTACTTGGCTTAAGGTTCCTACTTATCAATACTCCTAAATCTCTCTCGCAGTCGGATTTCTCTATGGCATCGTTGTTCATCTGGTATCTGGTTTCCCTGTTTACATCTCCTATACTGAGTACTTTACATTTGTCCGCGTTGAATTTCATCTGCCATTTTTCAGACCATTCGAAAAATTTGTTTAGATCTTCCTGTAGTTTTGTGGAGTCCTCGTCAGATTTAATAACACGTCCTATTTTAGTGTCATCAGCAAATTTGCTTACGTTGCTGTCTATGCCGATATCTATGTCGTTTATGTATATAATAAATAATAATGGTCCAAGTACTGAGCCTTGGGGAACTCCACTTGTGACATTGCTCCAATGGGACTTAGTGCCATTAATGCTCACTCGCTGTTTCCTGTCCTGTAACCACGCCCTAATCCATTTAAGGATATTACCTTTGATGCCATGTGCTTCTACCTTTCTAATTAGTCTTTCGTGGGGGACTCTGTCGAAGGCTTTGCTAAAGTCGAGATATACCACATCATAATTGTGCCCCTCGTCCACCGATTCGAAAACTGATGAAAAGAATGTTAATAGATTAGTTAGACATGAACGTCCGCTTGTGAAGCCATGCTGGGAATCATTGATCAATAGGTGCTTCTCCAGGTGATTTCGAATAGAGTTTGAAGTGATTGCTTCCAGTAATTTGCCTACTATTGATGTTAGACTGATTGGGCGGTAGTTAGAGGATAGTGATCTATCCCCCTTCTTGAAAATCGGTATTACATTCGCTATCCTCCAGGATTCTGGTACTACACCTGTTTTTAAGGACATGTTAAACAACTTTGCTAAGGGCATACTAAGCTCTTCCTTACATTCCTTTAATACTCTGGCAAATATCTCATCGGGACCAGATGACTTTTTAGGCTTTAGTTTGTTTATTTGCTTATTCACTACAACTCTAGAATTACATGATTACTACAACACTAGTAATACATGGTCACTACAAAACTAGTACTGTATGGTCACTACAACACTAGTACTATATATTCACCACAAGTCTAGAATTACATGTTCACTACAACACTAGTAATACATGGTCACTACAACACTAGTACTGGATGGTCACTACAACACTACAGTACAAACCATTACTACAGCACCAGTACAGTAATACATGCTCACCACAACACGAGTACTACATACTTACTACAACACTACAGTACAAACCATTACTACAGCACCAGTACAGTACTACATGTTCACTACAACACTAGTACTACATGGTCACTACAACACTACAGTACAAACCATTACTACAGCACCAGAACAGTATACATGTTCACTACAACACTAGAACTACATATTCACTACAATACTACAGTAAAAACCTTTACTACAGCACCAGTACAGTAGTACATGGTCACTACAACACTAGTACTAAATGTTCACTAGAACACTACAGTAAAAACCTTTACTACAGCACCAGTACAGTGGTATACATGTTCACTACAACACTAGTACTACATGGTCACTACAACACTAGTACTAAATGTTCACTAGAACACTACAGTAAAAACCTTTACTACAGCATCAGTACAGTGGTATACATGTTCACTACAACACTAGTACTACATGGTCACGACTACACTACAGTACAAACCTTTACAACAGCACCAGTACAGTAGCACATGGTCACAACAACACTAGTACTAAATGTTCACTAGAACACTACAGTAAAACCCTTTACTACAGCATCAGTACAGTGGTATACATGTTCACTACAACACTAGTACTACATGGTCACGACTACACTACAGTACAAACCTTTACAACAGCACCAGTACAGTAGCACATGGTCACTACAACACTAGTACTAAATGTTCACTAAAACACTACAGTAAAAACATTTACTACAGCACCAGTACAGTATACATGTTCACTACAACACTAGTACTACATGGTCACAACAACACTAGTACTAAATGTTCACTAGAACACTACAGTAAAAACCTTTACTACAGCATCAGTACAGTGGTATACATGTTCACTACAACACTAGTACTACATGGTCACGACTACACTACAGTACAAACCTTTACAACAGCACCAGTACAGTAGCACATGGTCACTACAACACTAGTACTAAATGTTCACTAAAACACTACAGTAAAAACCTTTACTACAGCACCAGTACAGTGGTATACATGTTCACTACAACACTAGTACTACATGGTCACAACAACACTAGTACTAAATGTTCACTAGAACACTACAGTAAAAACCTTTACTACAGCATCAGTACAGTGGTATACATGTTCACTACAACACTAGTACTACATGGTCACGACTACACTACAGTACAAACCTTTACAACAGCACCAGTACAGTAGCACATGGTCACTACAACACTAGTACTAAATGTTCACTAGAACACTACAGTAAAAACCTTTACTACAGCACCAGTACAGTGGTATACATGTTCACTACAACACTAGTACTACATGGTCACTACAACACTAGTACTAAATGTTCACTAGAACACTACAGTAAAAACCTTTACTACAGCATCAGTACAGTGGTATACATGTTCACTACAACACTAGTACTACATGGTCACGACTACACTACAGTACAAACCTTTACAACAGCACCAGTACAGTAGCACATGGTCACCACAACACTAGTACTACATGGTCTTTACAGCACAAGAACCACATCCTCACTACATCACTAGAACTATATGCTCACTACAACACTAGTACTATATATTCACTACAACTCTAGAATTACATGTTCACTACAACACTAGAACTACATGCTCACCACAACACGAGTACCACATGTTCACTACAACACTAGTACTAAGGTGGTCACTACAACACTAGTACTACATGTTCACTACAACACTAGTACTAAGGTGGTCACTACAACACTAGTACTACATGGTCACCACAAAGCGAGAGTACAAACCATTACTAAAGCACCAGTACAGTACTACATGTTCACTACAACACTAGTACCACATGGTCACTACTACACTACAGTACAAACCTTTACTACAGCAATAGTACAATATACATGTTTACTACAACACTAGTACTACATGGTCACCACAACACTAGTACTACATGATCACTGCAACACTACAGTAAAAACCTTTACTACAGCACCAGTACAGTATACAGTACATGTTCACTACATCACTAGTACTACAGGGTCACCACAACACTAGTACTACATGTTCTCAACAACACTACAGTACAAACCTTTACTACAGCACCAGTACAGTACTACATGGACACTACAACACTACAGTGCAAACCTTTACTACAGCACCAGTACAGTACTACATGATCACTACAACACTACAGTATAAACCTTTACTACAGCACCAATACAGTACAACATGTTCACTATTACACCAATACTATTTCTTCCTTCTATAATGAGTTACACCATTTGACGTCAACATTCCAACCTGTTTATGTTTTAGTTGCCGGATCTCAGAGTTAAAGGTGTGTGCAAGTCAACACGCTAATAACGTAAAACTTGTTCCCCAAGTGAAAATATGTGTTCTCCAAACTCAAAAATGTGTTATCCCATAATTATCTCTAATAAGGAGCTTTATGAAATAGCCCAAAAAAGTACAATTCGAGAAGAACTCGGGAGGGGAGAAAATGGGATTGTAGAACTAATTGAAGTAGACGATCGACTTGTTTGTTTGAAAAGGGCCAAGGATGGAGTTACACCTTTGTTTCACGAGCAAAACATCCTTATTGGGTTAAACGGTGCTGGCGGCGCCCCGCTGGTTCTCTATCAATGTAAGGATTACCCGGCATACGTAATGACGTTTACACGGGGTGTAGAAATGGTAGAGTTTGTCCAACATTGTACACCAGACGAGTTTGTCAGATGTCTTATCGCTCTCTTTAAAAGTCTGGATGAAATTCACCGGTCTGGTTATATTCATGGCGATATAAAGCCCGACAACATGTTTGTGGAGGAAAATGAAAATGGGGACATCGAGGTCCATGTGATTGATTTTGGGCTCTCCCTAAAAATTGGGACTCCTCAATTCAAGCATGCAGCCCTTAATTAGTTCTATGCACCAGAGCTCTACCACTCTGGCGGCACAGCTGAAGCGTACACAGATGTTTTCGCAGTTGGCAAGATAATAGAATGGTTTACCGTTAGACGACGGGACTTGCCCTTTGTGGTGAACAAAATTGCCTTTAGTATGTGTAACCCCAAGGCCCACAGTCGTCCTTCACTCGTAGAGGTTTTGGAGAGGTTGACCCTCTATGAAATTTCTTCCACTGACGAGCAAGTGAAGGACGACTACAAAGTAGACAACACGGGTGAGGGCGACTCAACGGGCTCTACCACCACTGTGCCACGCCGGCGCTGGGGTGTAGTCCGTTGTTGTCTTTACACCCTAATCATACTATTTGTAATTTGTATCACCATGGGCCTCCTTGTCAAATACAAGGATGAAAGTGACTGCATGATGTTCTAAGAACGGTTAAAAGAACACTACGCCAGTTCATTTATGTTGAGACGACTCATAAATGACGGCTTAGAGCGTCTCGGTGTAGGGTTTAAGTTAACCTTGCGAGACCCCCCGACACTTATGTGCCACGCCCCACTACACGGGGCTGTGTCGTGGTTTAGGGGCTGATTAAGGGGACTTTATGTATTGTAAATAAATAATACAAAGACAACATTGTATGTATATTATGTATGCTGGATTATGTATTATGTATGTATATTATGTACGTGCTCCATTTATATTTATTCAGCCTAGCTAGCAGCGTGTGGCAATGTTATTACCATATCCCACACGCTTAATTAATGTGCCTGGCGACGTATGGAAGCTGCTAATGTATCACTTGCCATACGTCGTCTATGGTAGTTGACCAAGAGCTTAGCTAGGGAGCAGTGCTACCCACCTCTGTGTACATACTCTTATCCAGTAAACCGAACCTACAAAACTATACAGGTGTTTGTGTTCTCTCCTGTATATAGAACTTATTACCCAGAACATCTAACATGGCGCAGTGCGTAGTTTTACTGGATTATTACGAGTGATTAGTGCAAGTTTGTGGAAAGCCGGCTGATGGATCCCCGCCTTGGGTCAACCCCGCGTCATCCCTCGAAGAATTTCGCAACTTTGAGCAGTGTCAGTGACAGTGATTTTCTGTGAAGTGTTTAGTGCATTGTGTGTTTCGTGCCATTCATGTGTGACCTTGTTCGAACGGATTTCCAAGGTATACGGCATGTTCTGGGCATTTGTGGGGTGTAGAGCTCAGCGCACCCTCCTCTGACCGTTTACAGAGAGCGACTGAGCTACTCCTGTCTCCACCCCCCTCCCTCACAGCGCCGCCTCCACCCCCCCTCACAGCTGGGGCGAGACGCTCTGCCTGCCTGGGACACACACACATACATGTACTAACACTTGCTGACCGCGCGGTTCTTATATATATTTTATATATATAACCTACTTATCTGTGTATTTAATTAAATTTTTTGTCTGAAATCTTGTTGATACGACGGGCTGACCGGTCAACACTGATTTAAGACACAGTACACAGAGGAAGTAGTTATGTCTCATGCCTTACGTAGCCGTGGACCCAGCGCCTGGATGAGTCAAGCGGATGATAGTCCCCCAGAGATGGATGACCAGGCCGGCCCAGCTCCCACAACATCGCGCAGCCCTTCACCTCAACATTCAGCGTTATCTCCAGAGATAATTGCCTTAATGAAGTTTATGAGAGATGAGAGACGCGAGGATGAAGCTCACAGACGTTTGGCGGATGAGCACAGAAGGCAAGCAGAGGCAGAACGAGACCACCAACGGAGAATGGAAGACAGTGCACGGTTTGAAGCCTTGATATCTCGCCTCACTGTTAACCAAGCCCCTGGCTCTAACACTGCCTCGGTACTGAATGGTTCAGATACCTCATCCATGCTTCCTTCACGCCCCCCAGCCCCACCTAAAGCAGCAGCTCAAACGCCGCCCATCTTGGAGCCTGATGTAAATTTCCAGACTTTTCGCGAATGGCGGCGGCGGTGGGCTGATTATGCTACAATGGTGGATCTCCAGAGTTTGTCACAGCCTAAACAACTCATCCAGCTGCGTATGTGCCTGTCCTTGGAAGTTCAGCGTGTCTTAGAACATACGTTGCAGGTACCCCCAACCTCTTCGCTGTCTGTAGAGGAGGTACTGGACGTTCTACAACGGCACATCAAAGGACAGCAGAATGAAGCTCTGCGCAGGAGGGAATTGTTTAGCTGCAGACAGATGGAGGGTGAGTCTTTTGACGCTTTTTATGTACGTCTTAAGAGAGCCTCGGAAGAGGTAGATATATGTTTAGGCCACCACCAGCAGTGCGAGGAGACCCAGTTGAAGCAGGTGATCCTGATGGGTGTTAAGGACGAGGAACTTGTCCAACGCCTCACCTCCCTCGACTCTTCCTCTTCTCTTCAGGATGTGTTGACGATATGTCGCTCCTATGAGGCTGCCAGGTGTGCCACCTCTGCCATCCGAGCTCCCCCTACAGCTGTACGCGCTGTTTCCCGGTACAAGAAGGACAAGAAGTCTGCTCCTACGCCTTCGCCCACCACGTCCACGCCCGGTTCATTTTGCAACAACTGTGGTAAGCAGCACGGAACACAGGTATGTCCAGCTGCTCAGTCTACCTGCAACAGTTGTGACCGTAAGGGCCACTGGTCACTCACAGTACGGTGCCCAGCCAAACGCGTCCAGTGCAATGTGTGCGGCCGTCTGGGCCACTATGACAAGTGTTGCCCTTCCAACAAACCCAAGGAACAGCGTCAACGGAAGCTTCAGCGCCCTTCTACCAGAGAGGGCCGCCCACAGTCTCCCAATCAGAGGCACGACGACCCTGGACAAAGCCCGACCCATTTTAGGAGGGTGTACTCCTCGCATCCCAGGACCAAAGTCCCCCAGTACATCAGCGTCATCGTGACCTACGGCGGTGTGTCATCCCGTCTTCAGATGTTGCCCGACACCGGCGCTGATGCTACAGTCATCGGTCCCCAGCATTTGCGATGCTTGGGGCTCTCTCCAAGCGATCTAGGACCGCCTCCCGAGGACCTCCGCTTTATGGCAGATGGTTCACAGATGGCCCCAGCCCTGGGTTCACTCTATGCACATGTCACCTTTGGCAACAGGTCGTGTCAGGCCTGGATTGACGTGCATAATGGTGTCCCGACTCCCTTGCTGTCCTACAGACATTGTCAAGAGTTGGCCATCATCTCCCAGGACTTCCCAACACCGATTCTCGAGGTAAATTACGCCAACAGGGTGCATGAAGGGAGCAGCAACTACCCTGCTGCCGCCCTACCCCTACCTCTGGCCAGTGACACCTCTCCTTCGGTAGTTGTCCCTGCTGCATCACGTCCCCACGCCTTGGCTCGCCTTCACGACAGTCACCGTGGAGCTGAGGCCACCAAACGACGTGCACGACAGACTGTGTTCCGGCCTGGCATCGACCCCGACATCTCCAATGCTGTCCAGGTGTGTAAGCCCCGCCACGTATTACAACCCAGCCAGCAGCAGGTACCCTTCATGAGTGACGACAACCCCACCCGCCCCTTTGAGTCTGTGTCGGCCGACTTTTTCTGTGTGTCAGGAAAGTCCTTCCTGGTTATCGTCGACCGTCTCTCTGGTTGGCCGGTTGTCATCAAGGGCGGTAATGACACGACGTCTGCCGCCACCATCAGCAAGTTCCGCCACTACTTCCGTGACGTGGGCGTTCCTGTACGCCTGCGAACCGACGGAGGGCCTCAGTTCACAAGCCGGGACTTTGCTGCGTTCCTTGACCGATGGGGAGTCCGGCATGTGTTGTCATCGCCCCATTACCCGCAGTCCAACGGCCACGCTGAGGCTGCTGTCAAATCTTTGAAGCACCTCATCCTTAAGGTGGCCCCTTTTGGGAATATTGACTGCGAGGCCTTCGACCGGGGTCTTCTTGAACTCCGCAACACACCCAACTACACCGGACGCTCCCCTGCCCAGGTTTTGTATGGACGCCCCCTTCGTTCTTGTGTCCCTGCTCACCCTCAATCCTTCTCCAAGGAGTGGCAGGCTAAGACAGAGGATTGTGATCGCCGAGCCGCCGAACGTGTTCAGGACGTCGTCGCCCGCTACAACGACCACGCCCGTTCTCTCCCCAGGTTGAGTGTCGGTACCCAAGTCCGTGTTCAGGACCCGACCTCCCTACGTTGGGACAAAGTAGGCGTAGTCATGGGTCTCGGCAGGTCACGGGACTACCAGGTGCGGTTACCCAGTGGTCGTGTGTGGTGGAGGAACCGCCGTTTTCTCCGCCCCGTAACAATGCCTTCTGCTGGCCCCGCCACCAGTGTTGAGTCCCATACCCTTCCCAGTGATGAAGTCCCTCGACGCTCAGAACGGATCCAGAAGAAAAGGTCCGCTCAAGACTTTGCTATGAGCGTATAGGGGGGAGGGAGGTGTATGTATATTATGTATGCTGGATTATGTATTATGTATGTATATTATGTATGTGCTCCATTTATATTTATTCAGCCTAGCTAGCAGCGTGTGGCAATGTTATTACCATATCCCACACGCTTAATTAATGTGCCTGGCGACGTATGGAAGCTGCTAATGTATCACTTGCCATACGTCGTCTATGGTAGTTGACCAAGAGCTTAGCTAGGGAGCAGTGCTACCCACCTCTGTGTACATACTCTTATCCAGTAAACCGAACCTACAAAACTATACAGGTGTTTGTGTTCTCTCCTGTATATAGAACTTATTACCCAGAACATCTAACAAACATTACTTTTAATTTCCCATTAATATTGTTACCCTGTATGCCAATAACATTTGTATATTTAAATTCTTCCACATTAAAATTGACGATAACTTAAATTACATTAATTTTTGCAGAACATTGTTTTCACAACAAGAAATATATACTTACCGTGAAATGCTAGAACGGCACACAACACAGTACATAGCCGATTAAAATTTATCCTGAATGTGGGTTTCAATGTAAAAGCTTTTCTACTTTATAATCGAAAGACAGAACGTTTTAGCTTATTCCCGAACAACAGGGAAATTAAACAGCTGGAGTATGTTTGTGTATTTGTCAAGTAATATAAACTACGATGGTAAATGGGAAAGAGAATAAATGCAAAAATAAATAAAGTAAAAACAGCATTAAATAATAATTAAGTATATTTTAAAAAGGAACATTAATTTAATTTGAAAACACAAACACAATTACGATATATGAACAGTTTTATTGTGTGGGTAAAAACGTTAACATCTTGAGCAGAGAGGAGGAGGCTAGAGGCCCTTAATATATGGTACTACAGGATTGCTGAGAATATACTGATAGGAAAACAAAAGGAGAAAGACTGAAACTCTAAAACTACGATAGAGGCGACAAAAGCTTATAGAACAATATAAGAAACTTTATCCATATAACAACGATACAGCTAACAGAAACTTCTATAATAAAATAAAAGAAAATACTCTGTCCATATAATAGGGGGTGAGGAGATAATGGTGGAGATATTAATGAGGGAAGGAGAGCCAAGGGAATGCAGGGATTATGGTCAATAACGGAACTTAAAGTTTGGCTCCAGGAGAGAAACAAAGTCTGAGAGGATTAATAAACACAAGCAGAAACATAATGGAATCCTAAGACATGAGGAGCAACTTGATATATAATACGGAAGCAAAGGGAATCAGCCCAGGGAAGCTTACAGAGGTGGACAAGTGGTGTGTGAGTATCTAGTGAACATCACACAGGACGCCTGACTCATATAATATTCAAGTAACACCTGGACAATTGGAGCCACAAAGTTCATTTTGAAATTCATCTGACACCTCCGTAAAGATACTTTTTGGGGTGTGTGTATACAAGAGTAAAGCCTTAACACAGGCACCAGGAGACGTTACAACAAACAAGCAATAGTCACACACAGTCACACAGGCTTAACATGCAGCATCGAGTATAAATATAAGGCCACCTATATTTTGTGAATAATTATTAACAAAATATAGGTGGCCTTATATTTACATAATTTACATAAACCAACTTTAACATTATTATCAACAGAACGATTAATAATGATTTTAATAATGCTTCCACCATCAATTGATTTTCATGAAACTAATTTAACAACATTATATTTCAATCAATGGGATGAACGGATTCCATTATATGAACTATCAGAGCATTAAATTCCCGTCCAGTTCGAGTAACAATGTTTGATTTTATTGTCCAAGACCTTACCCGTTTGTCTAATGAAAGAAAGAAAGAAAGAAAGAAAAGTGGTGAGGGAAAGTAACGGATAAAAAATAAATAAAAGAGTGGGAGAGAGAGAGAGAGATTACGAACAAAGCCAGGACCAGAAACATAAAATATCAAAGGACCATTTACTACAGCGGATTGAAGTATGAATTAATGTATTGCTTGACTGAACCATTAACGTATTACGGGTTTACATTAACACGTCACAATAATGTAGTTGTAAATAATAATAATAATAATAATAATAATAATAATAATAATAATAATAATAATAATCATGAGTACCACATGAGGAGTAAATATTGTATTCTTGATCAGTAAGAGGTGGCAATAGGTATTAATAAGCGATAATTAAAGGTGGGAAATAAGCAGAGTGAACTAGTGGGTAGTATAGAGATAGCTTGTGTTAGGAGTTGGGGATTTAGAATATAGTTAACAGTCTACCCAGATCCCAACAGGTAACAACAATAAAAAAACCAAAGACAATCGGACTATAAAAGGGTAGACAAAGGATGCGAGTTTTCGTTGTATATAATAGAGTACCATAAATCCCTTAACAAAATATTCAGCTTATAAATTACCCTTAACCAAACTTAACCTAAACATTAACAGTATATACATATTAATAAAACATAAAACAATCTTGAAGCAAGTGGACGTGGGGGAGGCAATACAAGATACAAGTACTTAAGTGAGGAGCTGAGATGGCTGACGAGTAAGGCTGAGTATTGTAGAAGACGGTAGGTAGTCACTGCACCTTAGGTTTAGAGGATAAATGATCCTGTGGTCACTTCCCAGAGCCAAGTGCTCTCTCCTCGAATTGGAGCTCACAAAGAAGACTTGGAGGAAGTGACGCAACAACCAGGATATGGAGAAGGGAAACCCCGGAGTGTTAACTAAGACGAGTCATACTCGTGTCTCGTCCCTAGATGGCGTTGCTCGTGGTGCTGGGTAGGTAGATCAGGACAATAGATGGCGTGGTTCGTAGTGCTGGGTGGAGGGTGTGTCATGGTCCAAGTCTGTGTCATGGTCCAAGGGTGTGTCATGGTCCAAGGGTGTGTCATGGTCCAAGGGTGTGTCGTGGTCCAAGGGTGTGTCGTGGTCCAAGGGTGTGTCATGGTCCAAGGGTGTGTCATGGTCCAAGGGGTGTGTCATGGTCCAAGGGTGTGTCATGGTCCAGGGTGTGTCATGGGTCCAAGGGTGTGGTCGTGGTCCAAGGGTGTGTCGTGGTCCAAGGGTGTGTCGTGGTCCAAGGGTGTGTCATGGTCTGTGTCATGGTCCAAGGGTGTGTCATGGTCCAAGGTGTGTCATGGTCCAAGGGGTGTCATGGTCCAAGGGTGTGTCATGGTCCAAGGGTCCAAGGGTGTGTCGTCCAAGGGTGTGTCGTGGTCCAAGGGTGTGTCATGGTCCAAGGGTGTGTCATGGTCCAAGGGTGTGTCATGGTCCAAGGGTGTGTCATGGTCCAAGGGTGTGTCATGGTCCAAGGGTGTGTCATGGTCCAAGGGTGTCATGGTCCAAGGGTGTGTCATGGTCCAAGGGTGTGTCATGGTCCAAGGGTGTGTCGTGGTCCAAGGGTGTGTCGTGGTCCAAGGGATTGTGTTAGTCTTATTAAATGTATTGTGAGTATTACTTCAGTCTTCAAAACCACAAAGTCCAAATGAAACGTTTTTATAATCATTAGACAAAGATAACTAATTGTTCTTTAAAGACTGGAAGTTATTTGATGTGACGATCATGGTGGAGTTTGGTGGCCATAGTGGAGTTTGACGGCCACAGTGGTGTTTGGCGGCCATAGTGGTGTTTGGTGGCCATAGTGGTGTTTGGTGGCCATAGTAGAGTTTGACGGCCTAGGACTCCCACACCATAAAAATATGTTTCCAGACCAGAGAGAGAAGCAGCAGCTGGTGAGGATCTATGACGTCAGGAGTAGGACAGCTGGAGGTAAAACTACAACCTGCCCGTGTACCCCCTCCATCCTGCAGTGTTATAACCTACAGTACAACCCCACCAACCTGCCCGTGTGCCGCCTCCGTCCTGTGTTATAGCCTACAGTACAACCCCAACAACCTGCCCGTGTACCGCCGCCGTTCTGCAGTGTTATAACCTACAGTACAACCCCAACAACCTGCCCGTGTACCGCCGCCGTTCTGCAGTGTTATAACCTACAGTACAACCCCAACAACCTGCCCGTGTACCGCCGCCGTTCTGCAGTGTTATAACCTACAGTACAAGCCCACCAACCTGCCCGTGTACCGCCTCCGTCCTGTAGTGTTATAACCTACAGTACAACCCCAACAACCTGCCCGTGTACCGCCTCCGTCCTGTAATGTTATAACCTACAGTACAACCCCAACAACCTGCCCGTGTACCGCCGCCGTCCTGTAATGTTATGACCTACAGTACAACCCCACCAACCTGCCCGTGTACCGCCGCCGTCCTGTAATGTTATGACCTACAGTACAACCCCAACAACCTGCCCGTGTACCGCCTCCGTCCTGTGTTATAACCTACAGTACAACCCCACCAACCTGCCCGTGTACCGCCGCCGTCCTGTAATGTTATGAGCTACAGTACAAGCCCACCAACCTGCCGTGTACCGCCGCCGTTCTGCAGTGTTATAACCTACAGTACAACCCCAACAACCTGCCCGTGTACCGCCTCCGTCCTGTGTTATAACCTACAGTACAACCCCAACAACCTGCCCGTGTACCGCCGCCGTCCTGTAATGTTATGACCTACAGTACAGACCATCAACAAGATCACAAGTCTCCAATTTAAAGGAAAACAATTAAACGTGAACAATTAAACTATTAACTCCAGCCGCCGGGTGCAAAAACAAACGAAATGTTGAATTGAACTAAAATATCACGTGTTGGGGGCCGGAGGGGGGGGGAACACAGAGAAAACTGGTATGAGAAAAGCAATCAGAAACTTTCAGGAAAGATAAAAGAACAAGGACATACGGAAAGGGATTTGTATTTATTTCTGTCTCGGCCACAACATGATCCAGGTGCTGGTAGAGAGCGGGGGGGGCGGGGGGATTTTTCATGACAACAGAATAATATAAATTGTGAAGAGGAGGCAACCCATCGGTATTTTCCTCTCTCTCTCTCTCTCTCTCTCTCTCTCTCTCTCTCTCTCTCTCTTTCAGCTGTATAAGCTGTCACATTACGCAGGAGAAGTGTTGAGTGAGGAGCAGCAGCATCACGTGTACCCATAACCCAGAGTGAACTTCTCGGGAGAGGCTCCAGGAGAACTTGATCTCACATACAGTAGTTAGTCAGTGTACGTAGGTGTGGGTTCAAGTCATCATTGACCATCAGGCCCTCCAGCAGAGTACCTCACATGACTGACAGCTACAGTTTCTTAATATCCTTTTGACTAAGTTATAAAACATACCTGTATACCTTGATAAAGGTGTTTAATATTAAAGTATAACATTGTTCTTCTCTGAGTGGGGAGAATAAGTGAGATCAGGAAAAAATAATAATTTTAATGGTCTTAAGAACTCCATTAAGTTAGTATAATTTATACCTTAATTGCCAACTCACCAGGTGAAGGTATTCATGATGTAGGTATCGAGTAACGATGTTTTTGTGAAGGCTGATAAAGGTGGGGTACAAGCGTGCTAAAATGTACAAATTAATATCAGAGTTTTTGTCCTGCAGGTCTCACGTCTGTCAGGCACACAGAAGAAAACACTAACCATCGAATGACGTAATTAAGGAAGATAACTGGTGTGTGAGTATCAGGTTAAAATTGGATATTATATTCATTTACAGTTGTTTTATACGAGATATTCATTCCCTTCAGTGCATAACAAAACTGAATAAGACTTTACCATCTATATAAGCAAGATCATGTCCACGGCTTCCCTTTAAACGTCACTGCTTGGTAATATGTGGTGTTGGCAACATTACTCACAAATACTTATCTTATCCTCGTCTTGTGTTGTCCACGGAGCTTGGTGATGGAGTCTTGGCAGAAAATAGCGAGTGTGTTTTTTGATAATATAATGGTGATGAAGTGATCCAGCTTGGTGATGTAGAGACAGCCATCACAAGTGTGGTACAACTCTCATTACTCTCACTGGTGGAGATGAATGTTGAGACAACTTGGACCAAGTCAGGCGGGGAACACAGACCAAGATTGATGACTGACCGATAAAGCAAATATCCTGGAGTCATCGTTGAGTATGAGGCAAGGAAGATCGTGAACTATTTGGTTGATGCTGTAACTGCTTGTCTTGGTATTTGGTTGATGCTGTAACTGCTTGACTTGGTATTTGGTTGATGCTGTAACTGCTTGTCTTGGTATTTGGTTGATGCTGTAGCTGCCTGTCTTGGTATTTGGTTGATGCTGTAACTGCTTGACTTGGTATTTAGTTGATGCTGTAACTGCTTGACTTGGTATTTAGTTGATGCTGTAACTGCTTGACTTGGTATTTAGTTGATGCTGTAACTGCTTGACTTGGTATTTGGTTGATGCTGTAACTGCTTGACTTGGTATTTGGTTGATGCTGTAACTGTTTGTCTTGGTATTTGGTTGATGCTATAACTCCTTGCTCTGGTATTATCAGTAAAATACAGTACACGATCGATCAGTAAAAGATAATGACCAGAAAGACAATTTCACACGAGGGAATGCAAGACATCTCCTAATCATCCACTTTTTTCCGTCTCCCGTAAAATATCAAAATGAATTCGCGTGGCCCAAATGAGTTACAAATCCGTGCGCCTCAACGTGGTGGTGAGGGACTGCAGGAGGCAACTCTCGCCCCAGCTGACATATATGAAGAGGATTTGTGGGCCAAACCCTACCAAGCATTACTGATTATCCCTTACTCGTGAAACCCCGTCTAAAATTTTAAATGGAAATAAGTAACACCTACCCCAAGATTCTCAGCCATTGTGGTTTCCTTTTTTTCTGGGTCCCAAAAGGTGTCATTAAGTGATGTTCCCATGAAGAAGTCTGCCATGTCCGCTGTGTGTGTGGACCCGGTGTGTGTGTGTGGACCCGCTATGTGTGAACCCCTTTCACCCAGACCCAGAGGAATAAAACTCAAGACAATGTATTGTATGAATCATTAAAACATGTTACTGATCTCAAACAAACATTCACTTTTACTCAACATTAATTATTTGTAAACGAACATTACCGATCACATTACAGATCATGCTTCATATACACTATATTGTACCGGAAGTAACGCCGTCTGTTTAAGATCAAAAACCTCAACCCCCTGTAACCATTGGCCCGTCTTAATGTGCAATGTGTGTAAATTATACTAAACACATCCACGAACATTAAGTCAGCTGAAATATATTCTAGTTTTATTTCCGTCAGTATATAAAGCTAATATAATCCACAAAGGAAACACTGAGCTTACAAAGTGACTCGATAATGTCATCAAGACAATAGCTGACAGCCTTGACTAATATACTTCTGTTTTAGCCATTGAGTTGATGAGTAAGGTACCGATGTTAGAATCACGTCGAGGATAAAAATATGTAAACACAAAGAACAACAGGTAACAACGGTGAGACCCAGCGTCATATTGTGTGAAAAATATGTTAAGTTGTACCGCAGGTTGTGTGAGTGTGTGTGTGTGACGAGGACTGGTGTAGAAACCTTACTTGTTACCGAACTTGATGTGAACTTAAGACTAATGATATCAAGAGTATTTTGTGTTACCTTCCACCACTGAGAGAGAGAACAGAGTAGTGGGGGGAGGTAAGGAACCGCTGAGGGAATTGTGAAGAAAACGAGGAATATACTGAGGAGAGGGTGAGGAGGATGAGGACAATACTGAGGGAGGAGTGAGGAGGATGAGGACAATACTGAGGGAGGAGTGAGGAGGATGAGGACAATACTGAGGGAGGAGTGTGGAGGATGAGGACAATACTGAGGGAGGAGTGAGGAGGATGAGGACAATACTGAGGGAGGAGTGTGGAGGATGAGGACAATACTGAGGGAGGAGTGAGGAGGATGAGGACAATACTGAGGGAGGAGTGTGGAGGATGAGGACAATACTGAGGGAGGAGTGAGGAGGATGAGGACAATACTGAGGGAGGAGTGGGGAGGATGAGGACAACAATTGAGAGGAGGAGGAGGTGTGGAGGATGAGGACAATACTGAGAGGTGAGGAGGATGAGGACAATACTGAGGGAAGAGTGAGGAGGATGAGGACAATACTGAGGGACGAGTGAGGAGGATGAGGACAATACTGAGGGAAGAGTGAGGAGGATGAGGACAATACTGAGGGCGGAGTGAGGAGGATGAGGACAATACTGAGGGAAAAGTGAGGAGGATGAGGACAATACTGAGGGAGGAGTGAGGAGGATGAGGACAATACTGAGGGAAGAGTGAGGAGGATGAGGACAATACTGAGGGAGGAGTGAGGAGGATGAGGACAATACAGGATGAGGACAACTGTGAGGAGGAGGGAGGATGAGGACAATACTGAGGAAGAGGAGGAGGATGAGGACAATACTGAGGGAGGAGTGTGGAGGATGAGGACAATACTGAGGGAGATGAGGTGTGGAGGATGAGGACAATACTGAGGGAGGAGTGAGGAGGATGAGGAGGAAGAAGGAAGTGAGGAGGAGGATGAAAAAGGAGTGAGGGGGAGGAGGAAGAGGGAGGTGAGGAGGAGGACACCACGGCGGGAAGAGGGCCACCATAGTAACAAGTGGTGACGTACACACAACACTTGACCAAACATTAACAAGCCAACAAGTTCACTCGTGTCTTCTCTTACAGGTTTATACAACGTTAACTTGACACCAGATTTAAAACATATTATCCCTACTTCATCTGACTATTTTCCTATACAGTGTCATAGGTAAATAATTACCTATTCTTAATATATCTTTACCTTGGATCTATAAACTTTTAATTACGGAAGATTAACATTACAGGAGGCTCACCGTATAACAGGATAGCGTGATAGTAAAACAGTCTTACACTACTTGACAAGGGCGCTGGTGCCTCCACGACCTCAGACGACCTTGATAAGAGGCTTATAGTGTGATCATGTTTATCAGGAAGATGAAAGCGTTTGGTGATGCATTATGTAGACGATTTTAGTGAACACATACGCACAACCACAACAACGTGATGTTACAGCAGGTGCACTCATCAACACTACAGCTTCTTGGTCGGTTCCTTGGACAACCTCTTAGTTTCGTATACCACGCACCAACAAGTACCTTTACTATTTTGTGTTAGACAATATGACACAACGGACGATGTATTTCGACAACCCTACAGAGACAACAGGAGTAGCAGTGTTCATTTTTAAATTCATCGGACACCTCAGTATACATACTTTTTGGAGTGCGTACGTGGAACTCACTGAACATTAACTTATAATAATACGCCAGGTAATGAAACACATAGGTCAAAGTTGTACCATTAGAGGCTAGAGTGAGCGAAGTTTACTCTATTCGTCTGTTGAGTTATCCAGTACAGTAGAGTTTCCGCGAGACTTAAGAGGAAGGATGAGCTAAAACAGTGCAGAGAACGTTTACCAGAGTCACCAACTGGGATATTGGGGAAATACTCGACAAAATCTTAAATATAAGAAGGGAATATATTAGTGATCTAGAAGAGAGTCACACAAACACTTGAAGCTCTGCCTCTTTGTTGTCAAGTTGTGAGTAATATATCTTTAAAAATTGAGATTTCTCAAGGCATCACAGGAGTCATTTATTTCAGTGACTTAGTGGGCCTTCACGCCTAGTTTACCACACTGTCTCCAGAGGTCTGACTCATCTCTCACCAAACAGGTAAAAGTTCCCTCATGGCATTACTCCAGAAAGACAAGTTAAGAGAGTTACTTGTTCAGAGACAAAGATCCTCCTGAGACACCTCCTCCTCCTCCCAGCTCGCAAGAGACCCCAAGACCTTACAACATGCACAGAATGTTCAGCCATTTTTCTCGCACGGGGAAATATTTACTCCCAGGCGAGACGATAATTCACACCAAATTAAATAATCAAGGGAAAAGTTCAGTTCACAGTATGCTAATTGACGAGTTAATTCTCATACGGTAATACACGTCACAAGGTAAGTACACATCACGCCTTGGAGTGGGACAAACTATCTCTTTTAGCACTTCTGTATAATATTATATTAGATTTTCCATTTTTTCGGCAACATTGAATCCAAGATTTTTATAATTACAACTTGTGTGCGAGTCTGGCGAGTGATAACTAGCTGTAGTGTATCCAAGTTAAAAGAGGAACAGCTCCTTCAACAGCCCCTGAACTCCTGTCATGATACAGTTATTGTTATGAGACTTTTCCTTACATGTAAAATATTTATTTAGATTGTCTCAAAATTTTCTTTACATGTTAGATGTTTATTCAGGTTCCGAGACTTATTTCTAACCCATACCATCTAATATTATATATCGTGTGTAATATATAATAGTATACGACATCCTTTACTGTTCAACAACGAATAATATATTTGAAGTATATTATTCCTTAAATATTCATCCAAATATATCGGTGTACATAATAGGATGATTAGGTCTTTAAGGCGAGCAGCGAGAATCATCCATTACACTATAATGATCCGTAATAGAACTTCCAGGAACCGTCAGTGATTAAAGATCACTCAGCACCGCCCAGTTCAGAGCATCACAGGCAAGATAGATGACCTCTGGTAACCCCGCCCTCTCTCTCTCTCTCTCTCTCTCTCTCGCACTTTTTTTACAGGGATTAGCCCACCCGGGCACAGGTCACTGACCCACATCAGCCGGGGGAGGGGGTAGGGCGAAAATGTTATTATAATAATAATCATAATCGTTATCATAATCAACAACATCAACAATAATAATAATAATGAAGCACTATACAGAAATACCTAAATAAAAAATCAAGAGTGAGAGCCGATATATATATATATATATATATATATATATATATATATATATATATATATATATATATATACTCTATACTCTATATATATACATATATATATATATATATATATATATATATACATATAGTAAATCACTGTAGGT